>NW_016806756.1:0-717 GCF_001698545.2 Rhinopithecus bieti
AGGAAACTGATTTGCTTTCTAGGAAGCTGATTTGCTTTCTAGGAAGCTAGGGCGAGTATTAAATGACCACCGAGTAGGCAAGGCTAGGAGCAAAACTGCACATTTATTTTTGTCCCCAGCTTCAAGAAAGAAGGTGTGGGGAGGGGTGAGGTCCGTTGGTCTCCAGCAGGGGAGGCCGGGGGAGTCACCCGGTGGAGCTCTCGGGCGGAGTTCCTACAGTCCCGACAGGAGTGAGGGCTGAGGAAGTGCGCCCAGCGCGACGACTGGGAGCGGCTTTTGTGTCCTGGGCCTGGGAGTGGGAGGGCAGTGGGCGGGACGTAGGCGGGTCGGGGCCGGGCAGTGGGCGTGGCTAGGCGGGTTCCGGTTTTTCTCCATTGGAGGTCGGGTTGCGCCTGCGCAGTCCACCTGTATCTTTCCCGGGCGTGGGAAAGCTGACGGTGAAGAACCCGGAATTGCGCCATCTTGCCTCCGTTCGTCCAAACACTTTTCATTTAATTTAATTTATTTATTTATTTATTTATTTATTTATTATTTTTTGAAATGGAGTCTTGCTCTGTCACCCAGGCTGGAGTGCAGTGGTGCAATCTCAGCTCACTGCAACCTCCGCTTCCTGGGTTCAAAAATCCTCCCTGCCTCAGCCTCCTGAGTAGCTGGGACTACAGGTGCCTGCCACCACGCCTGGCTAATTTCTTTATTTTCTCTTTCTTTCTCTCTTTC
>NW_016806757.1:0-678 GCF_001698545.2 Rhinopithecus bieti
CCTCCCAAAGTGCTGGGATTACAGGCTTGAGCCACCGCGCCCGGCCCAGGATTTAATTTTTAAACTCGTTTCTTAAGCCATTGGTCAACAAACATTTTCTGTCAAAGGCCAGATGGTACTTTTTGGCATGGTAGGTAGTACAATCATTGTCACAGCTACTCCATTCTACTGTTGTAGTGAAAATTATTCTTTTTAAGTATTTTAACCATTAAATGTATATAAGTCATTCAGCCCTAACAAAATCAAGCAGCAATTTCAACTTAATCCATGCATCGTAGTTTGCCGGGCTTAAAAGCACAAGTCTGGGATTCAAGATTTCTCTGCTCAGCACTTATTCACAACTAGGTGACGCTGCGCAGGTGGCATTCCTTCTGGGCCTTGATTTTCTTCTTTACGGTGGGACAATTGGATTATATGAGCTTACAGACCCCTATCCATCTAAATGCTAAACTTATTTTCTCTCTCTCTTTCTCTCTATAGAGAGACTCTAGCTATCTATATATACAGATATATATAAAATATATGATATTTATCTCTATAGATAGATATCTATATATAATATATAATATTTCCTCTCTATATATGAAATATATATTTCTCTATATATAGATATCTAGCTATCTATAGAATATAAAATATATAAAATTTATCTCTCATATACATAGAGATATCTAGCTA
>NW_016806758.1:0-4611 GCF_001698545.2 Rhinopithecus bieti
ATTTATATTTATATATATATGATTATTGAATGTTTATGAGTCCCAAAATCTGTGGAACAATGTCCCACTTATAGATACATATCTATACAGTGTTATTTTCTTTTAGCCCATATATGACTTTAAGCACACCATCAGAATTTAGATAATTACAAAAAAATTCAACACTAAATATTACTTTAATTTTATTGCTTTTTAAAAATCAGAGATGATATACATCAATAGCCACAATCCTTTTATTTTCTTCCTTCCTCAGAGTCAGAGAATGTGTCCATGCTATACTGTTTTTGTTAGACTGCTAAATTTTATAACGAAAACTTTGATTTTTTCCTGTGTAAAGAGTGTTACAATGGAGTAAACAGAAATGAAATATTCTGTTACTTTTACCACTTGGTAGTGACAACATTTCTCATTCTTTATTTTTATTTACTAAAGAGTTACAGTGTTAAAGACACATATTTCATTTATAAAGAATCCATATCTTTCCCCAATTTCCATACTGGGTTTGTGAGACCAAGTCTAACAAATGAACAAAGAAAATTATGAGAGAAAATTCCATTCATTAGGACAAGATCAGTGTGAAAAGACTGAAATTTACAGATGGGCAAGATGTCTGATTAAATTTACAGGCAATGCAGATTGGCTGCAGATGGTGAGGAATCTGGTCCAAAACTTAGAGTCCATGCCATTTTTGTTTTTACTTTGAAAATTCCGTTTCTCAAATTCTTACTTTGCAAGGCAAAGTCCTCTCATATGAACCAGATCTCAGGACTTTTGTATTTTACAATCTCATAAAAGTCATTTTTTATTCACAGAAAGATCACATGTGACATTATTATTATCTGGTGGCTTGATGTTGTTTATGATTCTTAAACAAATTTCTTTTGTTACAGCCATCATTGGCTCCTGAAGGCATAGAATCCTACTTCAACCTGGCAGTGAACTAATCCATTAAGATTTGACATTGAACATGCTTTTGGAAGAATATTAGTATCACTAAGGGTAACCAGAAAGAAAATAGCCTATGCAAATATTCAGGATTATAAAAATACTTAAATATAAGTAGCATAATATCTCAACAAGAAGATTAGCAGATCAAGTTCTAACCTAAAATTGGTAAAAATTACATTGACAAAAAAATCTCTCTCTGAGCCTGGTCTCTAAATCTGTGAGGCTAAACTTACATAGTTACTAAATTTGTCAAGATTCTACTAATGCATACATCTAGATGAAAGCTGAAATACTTAGTTAAGAGTCCAAATCTTTACTAACTCTAAAGCCAGCACAACATGTAACACAATAAATGTAACATGTATTTAAAAAATTGAGCTCTAGAGCTGAGTCCTTTATATCTAGTTTTATATTTTCTATATTGATTGAATATATATGAGCCCGAGAATATTAAACTCTTTGTGCCTTATCCTCACCTTTAAAATAGTTTTCATCAATTAAAGTCTTAGTTGCAATGTATAACCCACTCTAGCTAAAGCAAAGTATTTATTAAAGTAGGACTCAGAAAACATTTTTTATTTGGGTGAGAGACTTAAAATTTTAGACTTTATGGGACAGATGGTCTCTTTTCCAAATACTTAGCATGGACATTCAACAAAACTTTATTTTCAAAATCAGGTATTATCACCCTCCATATTAAATGATATTATGTACCTCAGAGAATCTTGAAGATTTCTGAGCTACAGTTGTAGGATCAGAGCTATGAAGCCAGTTTTAATAGCAATCACCACTCACTCACAGGTTTACTAGCAAGATACTACAACCCCTACCCACAGAAACCACAGCTTGCATCTTCGACACAGAGCACTACTGTTAGAACCTCATCCACTAACATGTGATCTCTTTATTGTACTCTACATCAGGGGTCCCCAGCCCCTGGGCCACAGACTGATACCAGTCTCCAACCTGTTAGGAACTGGGCCACAGGGAGGGGATGAGCTGCTGGTGGACTAGCATTACTGTTAGCATTATTGCCTGACCTTTGTCTCTTATGAGATCAGCAGTGGCATCAGATTCTCATAGGACCACAAATCCTATTGTGAACTGAACATGGTAGGGATCTAGGGTGCATGCTCCTTATGAGGATCTAATGCCTGATGATCTAAAGTGGAACAGTTTCAACCCAAAACCACTGCCCCACCTCATTAGAGGAAAAATTAAAGAGTCATCTTCCATGAAATGGGTCCCTGATGCCAAAAAGATTGGGGACGCTGCTCTACATCTTTTCCCACAAAAATGTGTTCATTACAACCCCTTCCTTGTGCTTTCTATTGCTCTGAGAGTGCATCTAATTGCAGAAATGTAGGTAATATACTCTAAAAAAGGCTAGGAAAGGAAACTTTAGGATTTTATGCTGGGAAATTATGATTCATGGTGGGAAAAATTAACAAAACATTGAAAGATATTTAAAATATACTGTGACCACAAAATGACAATGTTTTACCAAACAGATACATATAAAAATATATCTAATAATGTTATAATAAAGCCAAATAATGCATATTTATTATTTAAAACAATGCCTCCACTTGGTGCTCATAAATAGTATTTTATGAATTTCAAAAATGCTTAGGTTTATATATATTTTTTTAAATAAGCAACCAACACCTTATAGCATTATATTTATAAATTAGATCTTCAGTCTGGAATAAGCCTAATGCCCTCTGAGAAAAAGACCTGCTTTTCACACCACCAGCCCCAACTCACCTAGAGCATTCTCTAGTCCGTATATCAGCAGTAAAAACGGATGACAAAATGATATATGACAAGATGATGAATAAGTAAAGATGGATGGCAAGATGAAAATGGTACCTATTTTTTTAAAAGATCTGAAGACAATGGAAAGCCATGGGAAAGTTCTTATTTGTTCATTTTGTTCATCGGTAAATACTCTCCTTTACTTCTTTCCCTGACTCCATAACTCAGCTGCCGGCCAAGTACATTCAGAACTGTCTTTCACAGCATGAGAAGGAATCAACAAATTGAAAATGGAAGTGCTGTTGGAAGAGTTGATGTCCTGGGTGTTACAACCCATGTCCTGCATTAAGAGATGTGCTTCACACATTTCTTTATATCCCCTGCTTTATGTTCCATCCCTTTTCTTGACTTTGCCCATGTTACGGGGCAAAGTTACTTGTCTTACTTCCCTTCCTTAACTTTATCTTACGTATTTCACTTCTCAAAATCCTTCAATGACTTTTCGCTTCAAAGTAAAACAATGCGCTAGAAATCACTGGCCTGCTGACCTCTCAAATCTCATTTCCTGCTACTCTCACTGCATTAGTCCACTGCAGCCACATCAGTCTCCTCATGGAGGCAACTTTCCTCACCAAGGCATCTTTGCTTCAGGTTCTTTGCATCCTCTGTTTCTTTTCCTGACATGCTTTTTTCATAAGGCTCCCTCCTTTCTTTCAGTAATTTATTTAAATGTCCCTTTCTTATGCTTCTCCTCTCCATCCCTTTTTTCTTTGTTTTTAACCCTTTATCACTTCTTTACCCTCTCCCTAACTAGAATGAATGCTCTACAAATGTAGGAATTTTTGCCTTTTTGTTTCCTCTTGTGTCCCCTAGAAATGAGCCTGGCACAGAGGAAATTCTCAAAAATACATGTTGAATACATTTTTGAACACATGAATAAATGTATTTTGACTGCTGAACTCATTTACTCATTATTTCAATGACTGATGCTTTGCTCTCCCTTCAGCCTCTGAGTCCTTAGTATTTTATTTTGCTTTCCTTAATGGCCCCTCACCTATCGCTTTTATTACTACTTCCCTGATTTTCCTTGCTCTTGCTAGTCTGTTGGGCCTCTGGTAATGTATTATCTACACAGGATTAAAAAAAAACTAGTGCATTCAATTTGAAGATAGATGAACGCACAAATGTGTTTCTATCTCATCATCACCAAACATTTTGCACATAATCGTAGACCTTTTTCTGTTCTTCAGAAGATTCTGATGTTAGAAGATGAACTAAGAGGAATATTTGGATTCAAGTGCATGTAACTGAAACAGCAATATTAAAATGTAATTTATGAGGTAATTAAACAACTTGCTGAATTCAATACAAGAAACAGAGATAATCCATACTCTTCCCACCCTACCACACTCACTGCTTTCTTAAAACAGAAATTCACTTAAATCAAAATATCATAAATATTCACCATATACTCAGGCCACAAAGTTAAAATATAGAGGCAATTTGTTTTGCAGTAAAAACAGAGCAAAAGCATTATATTGCTACCTCTTTCACCTTATTTTCAAGTCCAGTTAAATTAATAAGTTGGAGTAAGCAAGATAGATGGTCTCTTTAGGATAAGAATCTTTGCATCTAGGTACAATTTAGTTCCTTCCAAAATGCTGCCATTTCGTACTATCAGCTTGAACATTTGTCATAAAACACTTGAGATTATTATTTGAAAATATATTAATGGACTCCTGCTGTTCATTCTTTCTCAAATTCTTACAAATGAACCCACAAATCCCCAAATGTTTTCTTTTCAATCACAAAAATTGTTTAAATAGTCCCTGGATAGGTCCAATTGTCCCCATGCCCTTTGTAAAAAAAAAAAAAAAAAAAAAAAAAAAAAAAAAAAAAAAAAAA
>NW_016806758.1:8100-12628 GCF_001698545.2 Rhinopithecus bieti
ATAATAATAATAATTTTCAGTATCATAAAAAAAAATGCTTTGGGGAAGGCCTGGCATTGGAGGGAAGTGACTGGAAAAATGCAACAGAATGTGTCTGCAGAGAGAAAAAGGAAACAAAAAGGGTAGTGAGACCAAGGGAGGGCTTGCTGAGCACAGTTTTCAATGGCTTCATTTTAAAACCATTAGAGAAAACTGGGAATCAGATTTCTAAACACTTAAGAGACCCAACAGGATTACATTGCAAATGGAATATCACATTATTTTCCCTTTTTTTACCCTTCATTTTGTCTAAGCTATTTTCCACGACTGTAATTTTCAATCTAAAATTCTTTGAAATTTCTGTCACAGCACTGCTTTGATATAAATGACACAACCAGGAGATACCCAGTAATTTCTATCCAATGTTAGTGTCTGTGATTCAAAATGATTTGATTTTCCTCTAAGCAGTGGATTTAAACTATTTTTTTAAATTAAATGCTGCTTCAAAGAAATCAAATGACAAAGTCTATTTTATAATCTTTTCTAAAATAAGTTCAGACTAATTTCTGTACAAGCTCATTCTGTACCTGAAAATGGCAGATAGGAAACTGGATTCCTCAGTGTATGTATGCAAAAATAACTATGTTTTCAAAAAAAACCTGTACATATTCAAAATTAAATAAAAATGTATATATTCAGAGGAAGGGTATATGAAACCTAAAGAAGCAATTTAAATATGCAAGTATAGTCATATTTTGATTTTAGTTTTCTGGTAAATTAAAGAGCCCACCCATGCATGGAACAGTGTGTTATCTATCACTGCAACTATCCACAGCCCTGGCTTGTCTCATTTAGCTTTGTCTTCTGCTTTGTTTACATTCTTATTTCTTAAAGCATCACACTCATAGCTCTAATTTCTCAGAAACTCTGGTAAGTCTATTCCCTAATTTTCTTCTTCAGCACTCCCTCCCCAAAAGCCCATGAGCCCTTTATTTGGAAAAGCTCTGTTTTTTTATTTGAATTATAATTTTCAGAATTATTAAATACTTTTGTTGACTAGTTTCCTCCCTATTACATTGTATTCCTATGCCCTTCTTTCACAGCTATTTATACAAATAGTCTAAAATGAAAATACTTGTTTTATGCAAGTATATTCATTTCAAAGTTTGACAAATCAAAAGAACAGTGGACACAAAGCTGGAAAACCTACTTTTAAAACCTGGATTTGTCCTTCAGTGAGGGATTTTTGTCTAAGTACCTACCTGTCTGAATTTTAGGCTACTCATTTGAGGCCTGTGATGGACAACGGGCCTACTCATGTGGTAAGAATTCAACCAATATCAAATGAGAAGTATGAGATAGCGGTAGGGGATGTGGAGGAGCAGAGTAGATTAGATATACACACAGAGAAATACACATTATCTATCTATCTAGCTAGCTAGCTTTCTTTTTCTTTCTGTCTTTATTTCTGAAGAGAGAATAAATATCAAGTATTTTCCCAGAAAGCACTATTGATCAATTATCTACATTTACTAGGGCCTTGTTCCTAAGATTTCAAGACTCATTAGTCAAGACTGGATATCACGGAAGCCAAAGCACTCACTAAAATGGATGTTTTAGAAATTGCTGTGTTTTAGAGTAAGAGTTCTGACCCCAAATACCTGGGCCCAGGGTTACCTGGTGTGTGACTTATAGAATTCTCTTAAACTATATATGTCCAATTTTTTTGGTATAAGTTAAATCTAGTAAGAAATCTGTAAGCCATTTCCTCCAACCTTCAAAAACTTTTCAAAAATGATCTCTGACATCATCCTCTATTGCTTAGGACAAGTAACACATTTACTACTATAGCCAAAATAGCAAGGGAGAATAATATACAATACAAACGAATAAAAAAAGCTAGCCTTACAGAAAAGATACCTACACTCAGTAAATTGGCCAGGAAACACTAAAAGAATTGACAACATTGGGATGTTTGTTTGTTTGTTTTAAATGTTTCTGAGGTTTGTCCCTGCAGACCACTGATGAACTGAGTCTGGTCAGTTGACCAGCCAGGGTTGCATATTATTTCTGCGATGATTTGTCTTTTCTAAAGCCTGCATTGACGTTATATAATTTTCTCCAAATATTTTGTTATCTGTGTAAAGACGGGGTTTTACACATGGAGATATAAAGCTTTTACAAAAGGAAAAGGAGGGAATATATTTGTGTACTAAGTGTTGAACAGTGAAATCCAGTGCTAAATAGCTCATAGCAGATGGGCAAGATTACCTTAAGGAGATAGAATGGTTCATGGGTATATAAAGATCAACCAAAATTTATCTAACATAAATCTAAGAAAAAATGAGTAACTTAAAAAGATTATTTGTCAGCTCAGGAAATACAGTAAAAGGAAAGGCATGGTCGTAAATGTAGTCAAGGTTCATATGGGAAGTGTCCAGGACAGAAATAACCTTCATTAAACGTCTTTAACTATGAAGGTCTCACCAACCCATCTTCATTGTATGACAGCATGTGCAAAGGACCATATTTGATACAGGCAGGCATTGGTTGAAGTATTTCACATGCAAAATTTAACCTGAGATAAATAACCATGATTACTCTCATTTTACTATTGAGTATATTGAGATAAAAAGTTTAAAACATTATCTAGGGTTGTAAGTGATCAAGCTGAGATTTGATAGTTGAATTAAAGAAACTTTGTGCTATACTACTTAAATTTTGCTGTAGCAATCTCAGTTTTATCCAATTATGTGTTTTCATTCCATGTACATCAAATAATTTTGTGGTTGATTTTTAGTTTTTCTGTTATCTTTATTTTAGACCTAAATATTCTGAGTTTTTAACGATTATGTATCTAATACCAAGTCAATGTATTTGCCTTATGGTTTTATACATCAGTTGTATGAGCTTGGTGAGTGGAAACCTGCTACAGGGACAGATGGATTTTTTTCTAGTGTAATGACAAAACTAGGATTCTAGGCCTGCATATTTACCAAATAACCTTCTAGTCATTTAATAGGGTCAAGCAGTTTTTCAAGACAGTAGAACCAGGCATGAGAAATAAGCTAAGAAATTAGTTAATTGCTTAGATTTGAGTGACAAACAAAAGATAAGGGGAATACAGAGCCCTAAATTAATGGAGCATGAAAGAAAAACTGGTTTGGAGGCTGAAAGCTAACAAAGATTAGTATCTTATGTAATATACTCGTTTTGAATCTTATTCTGTTCAAGTCTTCCTTCCCTGTAACATAAACAACAATAAAAATAAACTCCATAAGAACCACACACTTGAACAAAAGTGTCTTACAACTTCAGGAATTGAACATTGGAAGGTTACAGGGAGACATGTTTCCAAAGATGACTGGTTTTGGTTTGTGTCAGGAAAGAAAATGGAAACAGAACATTCATTCTCCACTGTGTAAAAATAAGATCACTGGATAATGCCTTTAGAATAAATACAAAAATGAATTATTTTACCTTTTATGGTGATAGAACTCACTGATTACTATGGGGATCAAGTTATTATGATAGGGATAATGGGCTAGCTGGGGGAAACTTCTTCATGCTATTATGAAGCGTGCATGAGGTGAGTTTGTTTCAGGCAGGTGGTTATCTAAATATCATGCAAAAGTTTATTTCATTAATTGCTTCAGACACTGTATCAATGACATCAGTGTCACATAGTTCATACAGCACCAAATGACACAAAATAAAGTTTCAGACCATGTGGTCAAAAGATATATTGAGTTCCAATTTTGCTTCTAACATGATATATGGCTTCCATATATTATGGAATAAATAATTCCATATAGTTTTTTTATAGAGATAAAAGACACACATTTTACATCATAACAATGTGTAAGTACAGAAGAAACAAATGTCTCTTTCCCAATTATTAGAGTAGGTGCTGTAGGGAAATCACCAAAAGAAACACCAACAAAACAAGCAAACAAAAATGTTCTTACATCTAGAATTTTACACTCATGGAAATTCAACTAGTCAAAAGTGTTTAGGAGGAAATATTTATATAGGTATGACTACAGATATGTATACAGATATGAGCACATATATGCATATGGATATAGTATACATACAATCACCACTTTAAAGTAAAGGAATTTAGATGGATAATATGAGAAATGCAGGAAAGACTGTTCGACAATCACCTTCCCTCTGTGATTTTACTCATTTTGTAATTCAAATTTTTTTTTACATTTGAACCCATTTTTTTTTTAAATTATATTTTAAGTTCTAGGGTACATGTGCATAACGTGCAGGTTTGTCACATATGTATACTTGTGCCATGTTGGTGTGCTGCACCCATCAACTCGTCAGCACCCATCAATTCGTCATTTATATCAGGTATAACTCCCAATGCAATCCCTCCCCCCTGCCCATATAGGCCCCGATGTGTGATGTTCCCCTTCCCGAGTCCAAGTGATGTCATTGTTCAGTTCCCACCTATGAGTGAGAACATGCGGTGTTTGGTTTTCTCTTCTTGTGATAGTTTGCTAAGAATGATGGTTTCCAGCTACATCCATGTCCC
>NW_016806758.1:13234-33361 GCF_001698545.2 Rhinopithecus bieti
CTACCGTTATTGTATTGTTTGCATTTTTAAAAAAATATTTCTACCGTTATTGTATTGTTGTAGTAGCATGAATGTTGTCAAGGACACAGAGTGAGAAGGTAATTTAGAATACAGCTCTATTCGTTTTCATCATGTAGGGCACTTTAAGTTTTTCCAGAGATCAGGTATCCTGAAACCTCATTTTTAATGGTGTGTTCATAATTGTCTTTTCCACATGGCGAGGTTAGGGCCTGTTATAAGTCCAATAGCAAACTGAAAGACATATATTATAAAATTTCAAAATTTAATAGACACTGTGATACAGTTTTCATTTGAAAATAAAATCCGCTGAAAAGTAACTAAGGCATGAACAACCTTGTCATATTATGGTGTAATTCACACTTCTTAAAAAAAATAAAAAGATGATAAATAGAACCCACTGTTTTATTAGGTTCCACTAGATATCTTTAAACATGATGAAGGATTTTTACACATCACGAGTTCAAGTCTCAGGCAGTTTTGTGTTAAAAGAGCAATTTTTTCACTTACTAAAGCAAACACATCTAAATCACAGGGAGATATGGGCCTCCTCTGCTACAGTATCAGTGAGATTGATATTTACCAGACATTATGATAATCAAAAGCCCACAATTCTTTGTTCCAAACATGAGAATGGAATGTTCATGCCAATTTTTCCAGCTTAAAGTGGCAAATAACAACTTAGATGATAGATCAGCAAAGTGAGTTTTCAAATATAGCAGTGAGCCAGACAGCAGAGAACCCTGTAACCCAAATAGTAGTTTATCTTTAGACACATTTCACATTTATCCTGGTATTCACTTTGTGCTTGACTCTGAGCCTAATTGCCAGTAACTTCACATATCTGAAAATGTACATGGAAAATTGACCTTAAAATGATTATTGTGTCTTCTAAGAGAGTTAATGCTCCAAAGAAGCAGGTCAGGTATATAGAAGCTTTGAGCCTGGGCAAGCAGGTTTTACTTAATGGGATTGGTAGAGAGCTTATAATGTTGCAGAGAATTATTTGGAGAAGCATCATGCCCTTCACCTTTAACTCTCAGTGTTTCTTTATGTGGTAATGTAGGTTTCCTTTTCTTATGGAGTCACCTTATGGAAAGAAACCAGAAATACTAATTTTGCCATATCAGTTCTGATTTATTTTGTTTAATGTTAGGCCATTTCTTAACTGTTGGGAGACGATATGTTCCACATCTCTGAATTTTTATATTAAAACTTGGCACAATGTGGGTACAAAATAGGTACTCATTGAATGTTGGCCTATGTCATCCATTTGTACCTTTTTGCTTTGAAATTTCCAGAATATAGGGCAAACTTTCTTTTGTGGCTTTCCCAGAGAGAAGCAGGTATTTCATTCCCTTATATATCCAGTACCATGAATGGACAGATTCTTTTCTGTTAGATACATGTGACAATGTGAAAGTAGGTGAAAATAAGACATCCTTTGAGAAGGCATTTGGGAGACATATAAATAACACTTTGTCTCCAGTTCTAAAGTTTTGTTTCAGTAGGGTTTCAGCAGGTAACTTACGAATATATTCTCTTGAGTCAGATGGAGGCTCTGAGAAGAGCACAATCTGTAAGAACATTTGAGGAGAAAACTTGGGTTACAGCATCTGAAAACCTAAGGAGCAAAATGATTGAGGAAAATAAAACTGTCCTGCTTAAAGATGCTGTATATCTATTCCCCATGCATTAAGAAATTACAGTTGAGGCCGGGTGCAGTGGCTCAAGCCTGTAATCCCAGCATTTTGGGAGGCCAAGACGGGCGGATCACGAGGTCAGGAGATCGAGACCATCCTGGCTAACACGGCGAAACCCCGTCTCTACTAAAAAATATAAAAAACTAGCTGGGCGAGGTGGCGGGCGCCTGTAGTCCCAGCTACTCGGGAGGCTGAGGCAGGAGAATGGCGTGAACCCGGGAGGCGGAGCTTGCAGTGAGCTGAGATCCGGCCACTGCACTCCAGCCTGGGTGACAGAGCGAGACTCCGTCTCAAAAAAAAAAAAAAAAAAGAATTTACAGTTGAATTAGTCCTCATGAAATTATCCAAGTTAAAAATACTTTATCAATGAGATTTCCAGACACTTTGTTAAAAGCAAAACTTGCTAAAACTCTTTATAACATACCTGCCTACAATGTTGCCTGAATAAAAACTATGAATGCTTGTAAATTCTTGGATGAGGGGGTAAAGTACTAGACACAATATGTGAGGGTGGGAGAAAGAAAAGACAATCTTGATCCTTAACTGATATGAAATTGAAAGGAATCAGTTTGACTGCTTCCTCATATAATCACCATGAATATCTTAATTTTCATAGCCACTATATAAGTAGGTGTCATTATTACCCCTATTTGATAACTGAGATGCTTGAGACTCAAATAATTTTAGTAATTTTATATCAAGCAACTTAGCTATAATAATTAGAGAAGCCTGGAATTCAAGTTATGCCTTTTGGTTAACTTTTCTTTGAACTTAGTCCATAACAAAAGGTTAACTATAAAAAGAAAAGTAACATTAATTTTACCACTCAGTGTTCTCCCTGGTAGTCCCATTATCTTCTTCATGTCCACAAGGAATCCTACAGTACTTCACATAGCAAATGAAGAGACTAAAGCTGTCCTCTGAGGTCTAAGCCTAGCTTGACTGTGGAAGATGTGGACTGCCTTACAGATCCAGTAGAAGAATAAGTGAGGAAGAATCATTCATCCTGTGGAAACAGCTTCAATAATAGGCTTCTGTATTCCTATAACAGCTGTATAGACTCATACTGTAATTCTCTTATACTTTAGTGTCTACATGATTCATTTTTCTGTATGTACTCTCTTCCATTTCTGCTAGAGAAACATCTGTTCATCCTCCTCCAGCAGTCACTAAAATGTCATCTTCTATACAGACCTCACTGTTTCTCTCAGAAAACTTTTAAGACAGAGGTCTAGTTTTGTTCCTCTTGAATTTTACCATATCTTTATTATTATACTTCACACTTTGTACTATAGTTGCTTGTGTGTTTATATGTCTACAATTTTACTCCATTCCAACTGACCTGAGAAATTACTGTGCAACACATATTTGCTACTCCTAAGACACAATTTCATTGATATGATAATCATGATATATTATATAAAGCACAATTTACAAGTAAACAGTCTAGAAAAAATGAGACAAAATATTGACAATTGTAGCCACTGAGTAGGGTTATTTGGGTTGACAAATCCCCCTACTTTTACTTATCTGGATTTTCTAATTTTTCAACACTGATTATCTTACACACTGAAAGTGAGAGTAAGTGAAGATGCCTACATTATTTAGTCAACTCTGTATGAAACTGTGTTCTGCTTTACCTCATTCACTCACATAAACAAACAGAAACTTTGATACAATATAAATGGAGTGGAGAGTGGAAACTAACATCAGAATAAGAAAAAATTGGGTTTGGCAAAAAGGTCAAAGCAACTGAGATTATTTAATTAGAGAGAAATTATTATTTACCAATGATATAAAAGATGAAGACATATGAAAATTACAAGTACCAGCTATTATTCATCTGCACTTAGGTTTGAATTTTTTTTTAAAAAAAGGAAGAAAGACAGGAGAAGTCAAAAGTAACTTGCAACCCAAAAAGAATAGATTTAATTAATATATAAGGAAGAATTTTAAGTATTAAAATGGTTAAGTACTATACCAGATTACAAACAGAATAAGGAAATACTTTTTGAAGGCTTATAAAATTGGTCTGGAATAATTTTTAAATTGGCATGTGTGCAGGCAGTGGGAGAGTTAGTTTGTTAAAAGTCTTTTACAATGTTTTGCTTTTATAGTATGATGGATTTTGTAGGAATAACACCTATTTCTCATATGACACTAAGTTACTTATTTAAAACTTTCCAGAAGCCAAAAAGCCCTATCCCCAGTCCTCTATTGACATGTAGTTTTTATTTTCTAACTCTCCAAGGTGGAAAATAGATTTCTTAAATGTAGGGACTGGGATTTTGGCAATCCCATAAAGCTTCTGCATTCTGAATTCCCAACTCAGATCAAATTCATTTTATGCTCCACTAAATGCATATCATCTCTGAGAAGCAATTTTCCTCTTTAAAAATCTAACCTTTCCTCTTTCTTTCTTTCTCTTTCACTTCCCTACAGAAAAGTTCAGTTTTACCCAAAGATGAATTTTTATCCTGCGGTTTCTTATGAACTTAGATGATGACAATAAATTCGTTGTCATTTATGGAAAAGGAAATTGAGAAGATGAGTAATTAGATGGTCAGAAAGATTTCCTCTCTAAAGTTTACTGCACCTGGAAACATGCTAGATTTGCAAATTCTCTAGCCCCATTCCAGGTCTAACAAATTAGAAAGGATTTCTAATTCCTTTCTAATTCCTCCCCTTCCCCAGGAGGCGGGGGTGGTGGGGGGAGGAGGCAGAAATCTGTATTTTGATAAGCCCTCCAGGTGATTTTGATGCCAGCTAAAGTATGAGAAGTACGTGTAGAGGAACTAGAATTCAAATTGGCAAGAATATATAGAACGCTCAAAAGCAGCTAAAGATTAACCTTGTGATAATGAGATAGGACCAGGAAAAAAAAAAAAAATCACATCTTGTCGATTACATGAATGCCACAATGACCCTCAGAAAAATTATGAGGAAAGTGACAACCATTCATTTACATCACTTCATTGCAGAAGTTTCCCTTGACACCCTTCCCTGTAGCAGTCCACTGACACTCTTTGTTATACCACACATGTCATTTGTGTTGTAGCACTTATTACCATCTTACACTTTCTTACTTTTTTGTTGTGCTTTGTCTTCTTTCACTATAATAATAGCTTCTTGAGGGCAGAGATCTTGTCTGTCTTGTTCTATATTGAATTTCCACTGCTTGGAACATTGCTTGTTATACAGTAGGCACTTAATAAATGTTTTTTGAATGAATTAATTAATGTGTAAATCACTAGAGATGCTGGAGTGAGAAAGAAGACCCCATATACCAATCTCAAGAAGCTTACTAGCTGGATGACATTTCTGGTTTACATGACTGCATTTTAGATAACATTTAGATTACTGGAGGGTGACTGGAGGCAAGATTAAGAGAGGAATACTAATTTGGATGCTGTTGTCATCAAAGTCAGAGATAATGGTGACCTCTAGTAGTGAAATGCCAATGGGAGTCAAAAGAAATAGATAAATCTGAGACACATCGAGAGGATAGAATCAGAAACCTTCTGTGATTCATAAAATGTAAGTGGCATGAATTCAGGTATAAGGGGTTGGATTCTGGCTTAAACTTTGAAAGACAGGAACAGGAACACTGTCTGCAGAGAGGCGGAGCAGAGGAGACAGGTAAGTACGGCTACAAATATCATATAAAACATACTAATGTTAACATATTATTTGTTGTTTATCTGAAATGCAAATTTAACTGGGTGTCTTGTATTTGTATTTGCTAATAAAATACAGCACAGAATGAATGAAGAGCTTGTTTGTGAAATTGCATGTAATAATCAACAGATTCCTTTATAGAGAAATCTAAATGACAAACTGAACACTGAAAGCATTAAATTCAGGTCACTCAATTATTTCACTCACAAATCAAAAGCATTGGGCTGACTTAGAAGTTTCTAAGAAGTGTGAGCTTGTTTACATTCTGCACAGGAAACTATGAAATACCTAGGGGACTATTCTTGTTACTCGTTATTAAAACATAATTGCCTCTCTGCATGTTAGATAAAGAGGAATTGAGAGATTTTGGCCAATTACTCTATTGTCAAATTTTAGATATTGGTAAACTGTATATCTCAGCTTGAATATCCTTCCTCGGTAAGTTTTTTTTGTTACAGTGAGATCCTTGAGAGAAAGAAAGGCAAGGGAGAGGAAACAGATTGATGCTATCGTGATTATGGTTACACAAATCCTTACATTCACATAATAGTTTGTAGTTTTGAAAATATTTTCACATCCATTTGATTTTAAGTCTTCTGGTTACTCTGAATGTCATTAGGATGTGTCTCCATTTGAACAGATAAAGGACATTAAATTCTTTGAGATTTTATGGTTTTCTTGAGATCACACTTTTAGAAAGTAGGAGAGACAACATTCATACCCCATGCTTCTGTCCACAGTTCAGAATTCAGTTTGAAGCTGTGGTTAATGGGGAAAAACAACATAAACGTATCAATATATGTACATACAAGGATGTGCTTTCCCAATGAAAGTAGTTGGTTATCTGAATACACACCTTGAAAGAGTGTATTGCAAGGTAGCTGTAGTTAAAAACTTTCCCGGAATTGCTTCTAAGAAAGACACTGTAGAGGTGCTAATCAGGGTGGAAGAATTCTTGGGCAGCTGCTGAGTGATGCTGGGACACCATTAACCTATCATAGCAACCAGTAGTAACTGCAGACTGAGTCAACATCTGCAGCAGTCAAAGTCAACATAAGCCGCCATTGCTGAAAGCTGATGTTGATTGGATAATTGATGGAAATGATCTTAAAAGGAGTAATCACAAACAGGAGAAACTGACGAAAACTGTTGGGAAAAGCTACCTATGGCAGAACACACCAAATAAAGCAAATGGAGTTTCGTGTAATGAAAGATTACTCTTCTGCCAGCTCTGCCCCATTCACCATCCCAGAAAGAGTGTCATTTCTGGAGAAAAAGATTGTCTTCTGTTTATCAGAGTGAAATTGGAGTTTATAAATATATTCCTATATCCATCATTAAGAAGGAAGAATAACAATTACCCACAATGTGATAAAACAGGTTGGAGGACGTAGATTTACATCACAGAGGTCCTGAAAGTCTACCAGTGTCCAGAACCCAGTGCCTCAGGGAACAGACAGAGCCTCATTGCTGGTAAGCCTTCAAAATGTACCTCTTCAGGCCCTGAGACAGGGACTCTGTTTCCTCAGGCAATAAACAAAGGGTTAAGTTAGGCCAGGTTGTTTTCAAACTGTTTTGAAAAGCTTTAAGAGATTTCTAAAGTGCCCCAGGAGACAATTTCCAGCCATGAGTTGAGAGGAGTGCATATGAGCCCCTCTGCCCTCCACCCCACCCTTTGCAACTTCTTAAATCAGATCAGCTCTTCTATATTCATGTGGGGATTCTGCATATGAATTTGTTTGAAATTTATTTCCTGTGGCTATAAAATTTGAAAATATCTAGACTAGGTCATTTCAAACTTTCCTTATAACTTTAAAATCTTCATTTCTTAGCAAGAATGTTTTTATCTTTGTGCAAAATGTTTAAAGGTTAGTGTGCCAGTGCATTTAATTGTGTAACAGTTTTTTCCTCTCTCTCTCTCTCTTTCTCTCTCTATCTTCCTCTCTCTCTCTCTCTCTCTCTCTGCCTCCATTCTCGGCCTTTCATACTGACTATAAATTCTATCATTATTTCTTGATTATGCATTTGTTTGGCATTTGTCTATCATTCCCAAAACAACCTCAGATTTGTAGAGAAGCCTCCAACTGGAAAAATAAGCTTCCCATTCAGGCCCATCCTGTTTCTAATCTGCTGCTGTTGTAAGAAATTCTCTTTAGGGATTTCTTTACTTCCTATTGCTTTGCCTTTTCTGCTATAAACCTCACAAATATTAATCTTTCCTGGTCCCCGTTTTCCCTTACTACCTTTTTTTTCTTTTTTGGTCTAAAATGCCTGCCAGTACTTTTCACACTTCATCATGTCTCCAGGAATACTGGCCCTAGGTCAAAGCCAGAGGCTGCAACTTGACAAGATGTGTTGCAAGGTGGCTTTCCCTGCACACTGTCTGCAGCTGTCATCTTCTCTCAACTCCCCAGACTGCAAATTAGTGAGTCAGCATGGGATCACGGTGTGTTGCAATTCCTATTCATTAGACTAAGAAAAAGAAGCTTATAGGTTTTGCTGTGTTTTCTTTTTTCCATATCTTAAAAAAAAAAATAACTCATAAATCGGTATTTGTTTGTTTCTTTTGAGGGTACTCAGATTCATACAATCAGAAATCATAATAGAGGAGTCGAAAACTCCCTTTCCTGGAAAAAAAAAAGACTCACAAATAACAGTTTGGACATAAGAATTATATATTATCCTTTAAGGGAAAGCAGATCAATTGCACCGATATTGTTTAATATTTAAATTTTCTTTGGATGATTGTGATAACTGTGGTGGTTCTAAGGAAGAAAAGAGTGGAGACTTAATTCAGCAGAAAAGCAAGCTAAATTTTTCCAGCCTTCTTTCAGCTTAAAAAAAATTAAATTCAAACCATGGTTTTCTATATTCTAGATACAATGTCCTAATAACATCGAATTTGAAATTAAAGATGAGGTCATTGATATAGGGATTGCCCTTTGTGTTTAAAACTTTGTTTTAAAAACTTATTGGAATAAACTTTAGACATTGCTGGAATAAGAACATAATTGGCATTCCTAAAAGCAGAAATGTTGTTTTGCTTTTAATGATGATCTAGATCATGTATAAAGTGAATAAACATCTGGGTCTTCCCATCATAAATGCTATATATAAAGTTTAGTGTCATAAGTCATATCTAAACATAAAAAGTTAGCATTTTCTTATATACTTTCAGCTTTTATCTGGCTATCATTTAGGATGAGACAATAAATGTCTCCTATAAAATAAAATTCAGTTAAAAATTGTATACTGCTCATCATTTCAACCAATGCATGAGAGAAAAATGTGTGTAGCCATATGGTCAAAGAAAATGTACATGAATATTGGCTGTACATAAATATATAGATGATAAACTATAGTTACATAAGCATAGATAGTAATATAGTTTGGCTCTGTGTCCCCACCCAAATCTCATCTTGAATTGTAGTCACATAGTTCCCACGTGTTGTGGGAGGGACCCAGCGGGAGATAATTAGAATCATGGGGGCAGTTGTCCCCATACTGTTCTTGTGTTAGTAAGTCTGAAGAGATCTGCTGGTTTTATTGGAGGTTTCTGCTTTTGCTTATTCCTTATTTTTCTCTTGCCACCGCCATGTAAGAAATGCCTTTCACCTTCCGCCATGATTCTGAGGCCTCCCCATCCATGTGGAACTATAAAAGTGCAATTAAAACTCTTTTCTTCCTAGTCTTGGGTATGTCATTATCAGCAGCATGAAAACAGACTAATACAGTAAATTTGTACCAGTAGAGAGGGATGCTGCTGAAAAGAACCTGGAAAATGTGGAAATGACTTTGGAACTGGGTAACAGGTAGAGGCTGAAAGAGTTTGCAGGGTTCAGAAGAAGATAGGAAAATGCGGGAAAGTTTGGAACTTCCTAGAGACTTGTTGAATGGCTTTGCCCAAAATGTTGATAGCAATATGGACAATAAAGTCCAGGCTGAGGTTGTCTCAGACGGAAATGAGGAACTTTTTGGGAACTGGAGCAAAGGTGACTCTGGTTATGTTTTGGCAAAGAGACTGGTGGTATTTCCCCGCTGCCCTACAGATTTGTGGAACTTTGAACTTTGAGAGATAATTTAGGGTATCTGGCAGAATAAATTTCTAAGCAGCAAAGCATTCAAGAGGTGACCTGGGTGCTATTAAAGGCATTCAGTTTTAAAAGGGAAATGGAGCATGAAAGTTTGGAAAAGTTTCAACCTGACAATGCAATAGAAAAGAAAATCCCATTTTCTGAGAAGAAATTCAAGCCTGCTGCAGATATTTGCATAAGTAACAAGGAGCTAAATCTTAATCCTCAAGACAATGGAAAAAATGTCTCCAGGGCATGTCAGAGACCTTTGCAGCAGCACAGATCTGCAGGCCTAGGAGGAAAACAGGGTTTCCTTCCTAGCACAGGGTCCGCATGCTGTGTGCAGTCTAGGGACTTGGTGTTTTCATCCCACCAGCTCCAGCCATGACCGAAAGGGGCCAACGTAGAGCTCATGCTGTGATTTTAGAGGTTGCAAGCCCCAAGCCTTGGCAGCTTCCATGTGGTGTTGACCCTGTAGGTACACAGAAGTCAAGAATTGGGGTTTGGGAACCTCCAACTAGGTTTCAGAAGATGTGTGAAGATGCCTGGATGCCCAGGCAGAAGTTTGCTGCAGGGGCGGGGCTCTCATGGAGAACTCCTGCTAGGGCAGTGCAGAAAGGAAATGTGGGGCTGGAGCCCCTACACAGAGTCTCTACTGGGGCACCACCCAGTGGAGCTATGAGAAGAGGGCTACTATCCTCCTCCAGACCTCAGAATGGCGGAGACACCTACAGCTTGCACCATGTACATGGAAAAGCCACAGACAATCAATGCCAGTCCATGAAAGCAGCTGAGAGGGAGGCAGTATCCTTTAAAGTCACTGGGGTGGAGCTACCCAAAACCATAGGAACCCATCTCTTGCATCAGCATAACCTGTATGTGAGACCTGGAGTCAAAGGACATCATTTTGGAGCTTTAAAATTTGACTGCCCCATGGGATTTCAGATTTGCATGGGCCCTGTAACTCCTTTGTTTTGGCCAATTTCTCCCATTTGGAATAGCTGCATTTAGTCAATATCTGTACTCCCATTTTATCTTGGAAATAATTATCTGTTTTTGGTTTTTGTTTTGTTTTGTTTTGTTTTTTTACAGGCTCATAGGCAGAAGGGACTTGCCTTGTCTCAGATGAGACTTTAAACAGTGAACTTTTGGGTTAAAGCTGAAATGAGTGAAGACTTTGGGGGATTGTTGGGAAGGCATGATTGGTTTTGAAATACGTGGACATGAGATTTGGAGGGGCCAAGGGCAGAATGATATGGTTTGGTTCTGTGTCACCACCCATATTTCATCTTGAATTGTATTCCCATAATTCCCACATGTTGTGGGAGGGGCCCGGTGGGAGATAATTTGAATCATAGGGGTGGTTTTCCCCATACTGTTCTCATGGTAATGAGTAAGTCTCACAAGATCTGGTGGTTTTATCAGGGGTTTCTGCCTTTGCATCTCCCTCATATTTCTCTTGCCACTACCATGTAAGAAGTGTCTTTCACCTCTTGCCATGATTCTGAGGCCTCCCCAGTCATGTGGAACTGTTAAGTCCAATGAAACCTCTTTTTCTCCCTAGTCTTGGGTTTTTCTTTACCAGCTGTGTGAAAACAGACTAATACAGATAGATAGTTGGATGGATGATAGATTAGACAGAGAGATAGGATAGAATTCTAATGCACAAAAGAAAATGCAATCAATTTGCTTCATGTACTAAAAATACACTCAATAACTGTGGAACCATGGGACTAAGACTCTAAAACCAGGGTTTGATTCCTTGGTTCTGTTTTACAAGCTGAGTGATGGTAAATCATTTAGCAACTGTTGGCTTGACCTCTCTGATATGGTTTGGATTTACATCCCCTTCCAAATCTCATGTCCAGTTGTAATTCCTAAAGGTGGAAGGTGATTGGATCATGGGGGCAGATTTCCCCCTTGCTGTTCTCATAACAGTGAGCCAATTCTCATGAGACATGCTTGTTTAAAAGTCTGTAGCACCTCCCCCTTCTCTCTCTTCCTCCTGCTCCGGCCATGTAAGACGTGTCTGCTTCCCCTTTGCCTACTGTAAGTTTCTTAAGGCCTCCCCAGCCATGCTTCCTGTATAGTTTGTGGAACTGTGAGTTAATTAAACCTCTTTTCTTTATAAATTACTCCGTCTTAGGTATTTCTTTATAGCAGTGTACTTTCTCATCATCAAAATGGAGATAATGATATCTACTCCAATATTATTGTAAAGATTACATATGAATATATAGAGAATTTTAGAAATATAAACTACAATAAAATTATTGTTTTATATTTATTTTATTTTATTTTATTTTATTTTTTGGACGGGAAAGATCTCGCTCTGTTCACCCAGGGCTGGAGTTAGCTAATGGACCGGATCTACAAGAACCTCACTGCAAGCACTCCGGACTCACCAGAGGTATTCAACAGACCATTCTACCTGACTCTCAGAAACTCCCGGGGTAGCTGGAGGACTACAGGCACCGCCCACGGGTCCCCGGCCTAGTTTTTTTGTATTTTTTTAGTAGAGACGGCGGTTTCACCCGTGTTAGGCCAGGATGGGTCTCCGATCTCCTGTTGACCTCGTGATCCGCCGCTCTCGGCCCCCAAGTGCTGGGTATTACAGGGCTTTAGCCACCGCCGCGCCTGCCATGATTAAACTCACTATATTGCCACCAGAATTACATGATCTGAAAATTATTCACTTTGTGGTGTATTACAAAGCCACCACAAGGACCCTTTTTATTACTATCTTCATTTCTCATAACACTCATCAGATTAACTGATTATCATCTCCAGCAACCACTGCTTTTAAAAAGCAGATGTCATACCTCTGTAGCACACTGTGAGAACCTCACAATTAAACTCATGCTGAAAGAAAGTGTGGGCACTTAACAAATGTATGTTGAAGTGAATAAATGATGCATCTTTATGTCCACACCCTACTTTGAGAAAGGAACTTCGATTAGTCAGCTTTTTGGCTCTTGTAGTTAGACTTGTTTAGAAACACAGAGGAAGGAGATTCATTACTAAACCGTCGAAAGTGTTCCAAATAAAAAGCAGAGTGGTTAGAAAGTTGAAAGAAAGGCTGAATCACTGTCATTTTAACCCACTGTATGTAAGCTTGTCCAGGACACTGCTGAGATCACACCTGGTTGTGAGATCTCAGCAATAAAAGAAAAAAATAAAAAACAGCATCTGGTTTCATGAGTCTAAAAACAGGAGAGATTTATAGGAAGAGGATCTATATTTTTTTTACAATATCATCTCTGAGTAAACTGAGTTTCACTATATGTCTAACCCAACACTTTACTTTCCGGGGATTTTCAGAGTTGTGATAAGCATTGGGTGCATATCAATCTGTTACCATTATATAATCTTTGAAGTTTATTTAACATGTGCCATATGATAATAGCTAACATTGTAATACCTGGAATACTTCTAGGAACATAAGATTTTCAGATTTTGAACATGAAATATCCAATAGGTCAGACACTGTGCTATCAGAGAGTGTGCTTAGGCTTGACATCAAAATATCTTCCAGGAAGGCAGTACAGCTTCATATGCACAACACATTCAAGTGACACAAACTGAGATTTGTTGACAGATGTTTTATAATAGTCTTTACTCTTATCACATTTCTCCAGTTAACTTCATACTAGCAATAGGAAAGCAGTGTAAAGTATAAGTGTTTACTGAAAACATCTTCTCCTACATGACAGAAGTTAGGTCTGTGACTTATGATGCTGGGGTTAAGAGAGAAATGCTCTTAATGCCAGCAAATGCTCATAACTACATAAACAAAATGCTCATAACTGCAAAGCATATGCATAGAAACACATGTGGATAGGTGACAAGAATAGTTTAAATTATGCAGCATTAAAGAGAGGCCAATGAGAAGGCTAATTTAAAAACTGAAAATATATGAAAGACAAATGGAAAGGAAAATATGTTGCTGTATCTACTGAGAATTTCAAGTCACAGAGAAACAGCAAAATTTTGAAGGGATACGAATTTCAACATTTGTAAAAAATAGATGTTATAAGATACAGCAAAAGATATGAATCTTGTTTCATTTTTCTGTATATAAATATTCAGCTTTCCCAGCACTATTTTATGGTTCCATACAAATTTTAGGATTTTTTTTTTCTATTTCTGTGAAGAATGTCATTGGTAATTTGATAGGGATTTGATGGAGTCTGTAGATCACTTTGGGTAATATGAACATTTTAACAATACTAATTTTCCACTCTGTGGCCATGGGATATCTTTCCATTTTTGAGGTGTGTCCTCTTCAATTTCTTTCATCAGTGTTTTATGGTTTTCATTTTACAGATATTTCAATTATTTTGTGATTCTATTCTTATTTTTTGTAGCTATTGTAAGTGGAATTGCTTCCTGATTTTGTGTTAAGTTCGTTCACTGTTGACTATATAAATGATATTGAAAATTTTACTGTCTAAAGTTAATTCAGAAATTAAGGGTTAAGCTTTATAAATAAAGAAATCAAATATTTCTTCTTAAAAATATTTGCCTCTATGGGGTCAGACCCAGTTTTATATATATATATATATGAAACATATATTATATATATAGAGAGAGAAAGTGAGCACTTATTTTGATAGATAGATAGATAGATAGATAGATAGATAGATAGATAGACAGCACTTACTTTGTCTGCATATGATTCTAGAGGATAAGGCAGTGAATAAAATAAAGCTAAAATTCTAGACTGGGAAACAGAGCCTGAAACAAGTAAGCAATTAAATCTTTTTAAAACTGATAAAGAAAAATATTTGAAGGAAAATAAAATGGAATGCTGTAATAGAATAATGGGGCTGGAAATTTGAAATGTATTACTCGGGACACAGAGGAGGTCCCTGAGGGGGTGATATTTGAGGAAGACTAAAGGACCAATGTTGATGAGGTACAAAGAGTAAGTGAGTGGTCTAAGGTGACATTAAAGAAGTAAGGAGAGACTAGATCTCCCAGGCCCAATTAAATTCTGGTAAGAGGTTGTTATGGATTGAGTTAGAGGGGACATATTCCCTCTAATTCATAAGCGAAAGCCCTACCCCAATGTAACTGCATTTGGAGATAGGGACTTTAAAGATGAAACGTTAAATGAAGTCAGAAGTGGGGGCCTTATAATCCAATGTGACTGGTGTCATAAGAAGAGGAAGAGACAACAGGGCGCATGAGCACAGAAAGGTCCTGCAAGGATTTAGTGGGAAAGCTGCCATCTGCAAGCCAAGGGGAGATGACTTAGAAGAAACACACCCCACTGGTTCCTTGATTTTGAAAATCCAGGATCCAGAACAGTCAAATTAAAATTCCATTGCTTAAGCCACCTAGTTTGTGGCATTTTGTTATGGCAGGCCTAGCAAACTAATATAGATGTTTAGGTTTTGATTCCAATACATGACAACAACATTACAATGTTTTAGGCAGACCTATGGAATGACTTAACAGATACTTTGAGTAAGATCACTTAAGCTACTCAAGTACAGAATGGAGTGTAGGGAAGAGGGAGACCTGTTAGGGGGTTGACATTATTAATGGTGTGAACAAGAGTAGTGTGGTGCAGATACAGGGAAGTGGATATATGAAAAGCATATTTTGGAGGTGGAATTGACAGGCCTGCTGCTGAAGGGAGGGGGGGGATGAGAGAAAAGATAAATCGAGGATAATTTTCTAGTTTGGGTTGGGCACCTGGGTGAATGGTTGTGGGATTTGCTGAAATGAGGAGTAAGTGAAGAGAATGAGGGGTGTAAGAGCTTTGTTTGGGATATGTTAACTAAAAGACTGGTTCAAAATAGATTCTAAGAAAAGAGATGATAAAAATAAAACTGAAAGGAGATACTTATGAGGTAAAAACAAAAAAACAAGGGAATCACTCATCATATCTCTTTATAAAATTGTGATATTTTTTCCATATGACATTCATTTTAAGTAGATACACACTTAGTGCTGATGTTCATCTAGAATCTACAAGAATTGGGGAAATTATTTACCTCAAAGCTTAGCTCTTAGGAAAACAAAATAACCTATCCCTCAGCCATTTCTACTACATAACATACAGGAAATTTGACATAAACATAGTATATTAGCAGTACCAAGTGGAATACTTTACTTCTCTTAGGATGGTAACATTCATATTTTTAGGTCTTACCAGTATATTAGGTATGCAAATAATTTCTTGTTGATGACAATCTAAGTACATCTTTTACATTTTAGACTAGGAAGATTTCCTAAAATATAAACACTTCTTGGCATAAAGTTTTCATATTTGATATGTTGAGCAAAGTTTTATGAAGAGCAGTTTATAAATATTTTAAAATGACTCTACCTATTTTCACTGAGTGCTTTTCATAATATTTTCACATTCAATGATTCCACTTCAATAACACACTTGACATTAAATGGTTACATGAAACTGATGCATTTTAACATAACTTCTTATTCTAAGTGCTTGATTTTGTCAAGTTTATTTTCCCCTTATTAAAGTATTTTTCTTCCTGATTACATACTCATGGGGAAATACTAAGGAAATGCCTTTCTGGCAAGTGAACAATTTTGTATTTTCTAATCTCAAATTGCAGGGTTGTTTTCACTGCTTCTTTCATTCTGGAAATACATTTTGCTAAATCTCACTGAGCCCACAATGATGTATAATTTCATTTGCAAGACACAGGCCTCCGAAAGTTATAAACTAGAGGATGCAGAAGATGGAGTTTGATTCTTCTGATCTCAAAGAATTTCATTAATTGTAATAGAAATCGCATGTCCCAATGATTGTACAATTACAACCTTACAAAGAAAATATAAATAGCTAGCCATGTAGAACAGAATTCACCTGGATGAATGATCTTTAAAAAATTGTGTCATATGTGAACGTGTATGATACACAGTGCATATTTTCATTTTCCAACCCATATGTTCAGGAAGCAAATTATGGACCTCTTGAATAAGCCAGTGTATTGGAAAGTTACATATAAAGTTGTTATTGAATTTAAACATTAGGGTTATTTTTATTGCTGTTTTACCTTAAGTCTGTTTTACAAATGTGAATAATGATGGAAATGAGCCAGGAGTATCAAAATTTGAAATATTTTTTTTAGTTTATTAGTAGTAAATCATTTTTTTCAAGATTTGGAAGGTAATATATTTTATTATATCTACAAATTTGGCTAATTTTTTAATCTCGTTGGAGTTTTAAATTTAGCCAACAGCATTTATGTTTTTCTGACTCAGAGACAACCAACATATTGTATGTATGTGTGTTTATGTGTATATTTTACTTTATGGACGTTGATAGTATTTAAGAATAAGTAAATATATCATGCATACTGCAAGTTGGAAACTAAGAACAAATTCAAGAAGTGATCAGTTATTATTTTAACTTAGAACCCTTTGGGCAGTTTCCTTGAGTCAAGAAGTCTAATCTGTTTTTTTAAAATCCATCTCTTACCAAATTCACATTTCTACACACCACAACTACCAGATAATGAGTCATCAGAATTTGTTATGTGATCAGATTTACATAAATTTATTTATTTATGTGATCATAAAATTAGAAGTTTAACAGCAAATGATTATTAGCAAACAGGTAAAAATTAATTTAGAAATATGTTTTCATAATTACATTAGGTCTCCCAAATACTGGAAATTTACAAAAAGATAAGCAATTGGAGACAATATAGAAAATTTAGGTAAATGGCATATAGATGTATCACTGATAACATTATGTTGTATTACTCTTTAGTCAAAATTAGATCAAACTTTAAAGTCTGTTTTGTAACAATTGTAATATACTTATACTTGTAATAATTATTGTAAAGAGTTTTCCATGTCATTAAATGTTACTCCATAATAAGTGTTGATTATAGTCTACTGCATTAAATGAAAGGGTAAATTTTGAAATGATACCCTAATGTAGATTTTATTTTTCAATCTTTAAATTTTGTTGCAATGAGTAGGCCTGTATCAACATTCTGTACTGTATTCAGATTTTTTGTGTCATGATTTATCTTAAAAAGTGACCAGCCATGAATTGCCAAATAATTACAATTTCTGAAATATTGTCAAATTCCCTTTAAGTAGTCTGTATCAATTTACAGTCTAGTCAGTCATATACAATAATGCCTATTTTTATTGTGCTGCATTTAATAAATTAAACACACTCAGGGAAAACTACAATATAGACTAAAATTCAGCCATAATGTATCATGTTCTCTTCTGTCAAATCAGCATGTTTTTGTAGTTTCATACAAATGGAGCTCATCATTTTCTCTTGTGTTTACAGAATTAAACTATGGCATTTGAATTATGAGTACATATATAAATAATATTTTTAACTTATTTCTTCAACTTTAGTATCCTTTTGGGTATAGTTTTGTGTTGGATATTGTGTTCTCAATTTTGTAATACAGCAGGAGATACGAGATATTATGCTTAGCTTGAAAAAATCAATTTCTACTCTCTATGAATAATACTTTATCATCTTGTACATTTTTGGTTATTCTTGCTTTTGTTAGATATTCTGATTCTGTTTCTTAAAGATTCACAGTAGGAAAGCTTACAGAGTTTGGTAATACACAAGATTTCATCCTAGAGTATAATGTAACATCAATAAAAAGTTAGCTACCTCTGATTTAGCAATTTCAAGATAATTTCAGTTTTCCTATTCATTTGTTGAGAAAGCTTAAATTTCAGCAATTACAGAAACAGTTTCTTTCTTTGTAGATTTGGTGGTTAAAATAATGTACAGCTAATAAAAGGCTGCATTTGAAAATAATTCTATGCATTATCTTCCCCAGTCTCTGGACCAATAAACATATCATTCTAACAGGTAGTCATTCATTTTATTATGTTTTGTTTTGTCTTTAAACTGAAATAGCCCACTTTACTCTTAGGCAGAAGAGTTAGAAAATTTTTTCACTTTGTACCTAAACTTCCTTTTAACATATACTCATCAGATTATGCTATGTTTGCTTCCACGTAAGAGGATGTCAGATAAATGAAACTATTTTGTATCCCCCTTCAGCCTTTCTTCTCAGACATAAAATCTTCAAGTCTTTTTTGCCACAGGGTGTGCCTCCTCAGTTCTTTTATCATATTACCCTCCTCTGCAAATACTGTATTAGCTCATTGAGTCCTCATTAATACATGTGTCAGAATGAAATTACAGGAGATTAAGATGCACCTAAGTGTCTGCTGATCGCATATCGTTAGGAATGTTGTTTTAAAGTCAGAACTTGTCAATTCAAACTAAATTGTATCCGGTGGAGTTTTGTCTGTAACAATCCTGAGTAAATGATCAGGACTGCCTTCATTTTTAATTAATATGGTCCCTTATACCCAAATGGATGGCTATGAAAAGGTTATAGAGATAGGAAGTAAAATATTTAGAACATGCATAAATAAATTGAGAACCATTTACCTCATAAGAAAGTCTTGCTTTATCAAATAAGGCAGATGATTCAGCCAAGTCAGCAGGATTTTACCAACTGATTCATTTATTAAATCATAGCATTTTGTCATCACCAAGGTGGGAAGTGTACACTTATGACATTCGGAGATACAAGCTATGAATGTCTTAAGAAGTTTCCAATTCACATTTCTTGTAAAAGAAAGGTAGTTTTATTGATGGTAGTCTTTTTTATTTCATTTAGCCTTTAACCATGATACCAGACAACACTTCATTAAAAACTACCTCACCCACTGGATTTCTATTCTAAAAGTATATAGTGGCCAATCAGTCACCATTTATTGGTGAATTAACTCTGAAATACCTCAGTTTGGTGCTTTATAGTCTAAATCAGTTCTTGCTTTCTACTCATCCGAAGTTATTAGTGCTTGCTATCATTGCTAGTAGGAAAGCCTTACTTAGAATCCATGCTCTTCCTTGAATGCCAGAGTAGTGCTTAGAAGCAAGAAACCAGTACAGACTATAGAAAATTG
Source organism: Rhinopithecus bieti (assembly GCF_001698545.2). Lineage (NCBI taxonomy): Eukaryota > Metazoa > Chordata > Mammalia > Primates > Cercopithecidae > Rhinopithecus > Rhinopithecus bieti. Next base: position 32,661 of record NW_016806758.1, read on the forward strand.
TAACTGTTGGCAGCAAGATTCCCACTGGCATCTTGACTATAGCAACTGAGTGTCTCAAGCCCAGTTTACACTTTTTCAACTGTACTTTCTTACCTGTTGCATCATCCATTCCCTGCTCAGAGTAATCTCATCTACATAATGACCTCAAATCAGTTTTGAGCATGGAAGAAATGTCAAGACAGGTGAAAAAAGTGAGACTTCATATGTAACTTTTATTTTTAATTTAAAAGCTTTTGTTCTCACAGTCATGCTAGGTCAAATTTTGTGTTAATCTAGCATATTTTTATGTTCCTGCACTGTGTATAGAAGCTGTAAATTTTTTCCAGTTGATCTTGAATACTTCTAAGAGCTTGACACCAAGAATCCCACAATTTCCATAAATTGCTACAATCCCACTTCTAACTAAGTATACGCAAACGTGCGCGTGCACACACACACACACATACACAGACACACACACACCCTTTTATGTTGCCGGATTCCATGGTATGGCCTTCCTGCCACCTTCTACTTGAAACTTCAGAGTCATCACTGAATTACCCTCTTCTCCCTCAGATACCAGTAATTTACCGCAGCAAGTTGGATCTGCCTGCTTAACCTCTTCAATGCTTATTTATAGGATTTATTTAATATTTGAACTTACATTCCTTAAAAGTACAAAGTACTACACAAATGGCATATATATCTATATATATATATAT
>NW_016806758.1:33619-43305 GCF_001698545.2 Rhinopithecus bieti
GTGCGCGTGCACACACACACACACATACACAGACACACACACACCCTTTTATGTTGCCGGATTCCATGGTATGGCCTTCCTGCCACCTTCTACTTGAAACTTCAGAGTCATCACTGAATTACCCTCTTCTCCCTCAGATACCAGTAATTTACCGCAGCAAGTTGGATCTGCCTGCTTAACCTCTTCAATGCTTATTTATAGGATTTATTTAATATTTGAACTTACATTCCTTAAAAGTACAAAGTACTACACAAATGGCATATATATATATATATATATATATATATATATATTATATATGAATCCCTGACTCTTTATGAATTTGTCTATTTAAGACTGATTTCCCATTCATAATGACTAACTCTATAGTAGGTTTGCACTTCAGCAGTGTAGTTGGCAAAATACAATAAACATATATATTAACCTTAGGATCAAAAACAATTTATTTTGAACCTAGAGGCCCTTGCTCCATTCATACTCAAGGAATTCAAATTTAGTCAATTACTGAAGTATAATAATTCTGCCTGTGACTGTAATAAAGTCATTCATTTGCCTTATTCTAACAAAATTTACTAAATTTCTGTTGAAGTAAAGTTTATCTTTTCTAAAGGAGGCTGAGAATCATCAAGGTCAATTCAATGCATGCATGTTAACTTGCGCTACAGTTAAAATGTATTGTGCTAAAAAAACTACTTAATAAGTCAATTCTCTCAAGTTATTTACATACGAATCCTTTTTATATTTGTATATTTGTAAATTGCAAAGACAACCTAGAATTAAAGAGAAAACAATTTGAAAATCTCAATCTTTCGAAATAAAAGCCAGATAATTAAAACGTTATACAGAACACCCCTTTTCCTGATAGAATAAAATATAAAAACAAAGCAATCACATGTTTTTTACAACCTATCATTGATTTAGTACAATCCTGATATTCAATGTCTATGACCTTTCTTTCCTCCTTTATTTCCTCCTTTATTTCCTCTTGTCTTCCTTCCTTCTTTCCCTCTCTCTCTTTCTTTCTTCTCTCTCTCTCTCCTTCCTTTCTTGCTTTCTTGCTTTTTGAGTGTGGGGTATAGAGTAGGGTACAGAGATACAAGCATGGTCAAAGGTAAAGGCCATTAGAGTACTTTATCTCATGACCCTTACACAGCCAGAAATTTCAAGTAATAATGTAATCATGGTAGTATAGGAATATTTTTATATAAATAATATCAGAGTAATTTTGATAATTATACATAGAGACGAGATTTCTGCACATTTTCAATCTTCTGAATTTCTGCAACTGTGGTGATCATTAAAGAGTAGTTTTTGTCATATGCTTTGCTTCCTTGTCACCTCAGAACTCAACTCTTTGACCTCTGGTATTCTGTTTGGTGTTCTGATCATTGGGTGCCTTGAGGTCAAGCAGCTTTTCTATAGCACATGTTTTTACTGGGGTAAGTCTTTTAGATCCAAAAATGTAACTGATGTCTCTCTCTCTAAAGACTTTTAAATCAAGGAAAACATTTAAAACAAAACAAAACAAACTTTGCCAATATAACTAAAATAGACAAAAGCATTTTCCATTCATTCCTCTTAATATCTCAAGCCTATTATATAGCTTTTGAGAAAAGACACATAAGAAAATCTGTAATACTTAATATATTTTCATTGTAAATGCAAAAAATAGACATGTGCTAAGAGGGAAAAAAATGAACACTTTCTTTAATGTTCAAATTCCAGGCCCCAATTTCAGATTTGAAGATAACCCTAGGAATGCACTCATTGACATTAATTATTAGAGCTCCAGGTGGTGAGTGGTTTCAGCCAGATTCAAGCTTTGACTGAGCTGCAGAATCCAATCTGTATCTATCTATCTATCTATCTATCTATCTATCTATCTATCTATCTATCACAGATAGACCCTTTCAAAGAACAGATTGACCTGTGACCTGATGATATCCCCTGGTCTGCTTCATTCTTTGCAGATTCATATTGCTAGAATCATCTGAGTGACGTATCACACTCCAGATCAAGAGGCTTTTGTCAAATAACTCTCTTGGAAATTACTTAGGACTGCTAATATTTCCAATCCTTATATAAGCAGTTCATTTAGCATTACATCAAATTATTTCAGCTTCTTTTCTTTGACTGATGTGTATCATTACGTTTAACTTAATAGATGCTTCAAATAACAAAGGTATCTAATGTGTTTATAAAAAGGTTTTTGAAAGAATTCCTTATTTTCTACTTCTGTCCCACTCTAGCACATCCTGGATTACTGCCTGGAGTACTCTTCACTAAACTGCCATTGCTGCTCTCAGATTATGATGTGGATTATTACCAGTATTACTCTCCTCTTCACTGACATGGTTATAAACAGACATAGATTTATTACCATTGAATCCTCACCAGTTTTTAGCATTTCAGATCTCAACTCCAGTTTATCCTAGCTGTAACTGCTGTCTATTCACTTTAAGGTATAGATTCCATGGTAGTTCTCCCTTAATGAGCAATTCCAAATGTCACATAGTATCTAACATTTACATTCATACACAGTAAACAATCAAGTGACTTTAGGTTCAATTACTAATGATAAAGTAAGTATTTACAAGTAGGCAAATGTGTAAATATATTTCATCATTGAATTATTCCAATAATGCTTTGTGATACTGCAGATTCATTTTAACCATTTCAAGTCAAACTCTCTCTTTAAGAAGAAATATTGGGTATTATTGAACTTCTTCCCAAAGTGTAACTTTTTTCATCCCCTCACTGTCAAATATTCGACCAGTGTCAGGAAATACACAACCACAGAGTCAGCCTAAATTTTTACCCATGCTCCTCTTCCCAACATGGGAGCCCCTCTTATACTGGAAAAAATAAATGTTGTGACAGAAATACAGCATAGGATACTATTTACAGACACATACATAGGAAAAAATATATGATTTTGATAAACAGTGTTGTTAGTTGTGATCTAGAATGCTACCAAATAATTTTATATTAATACTTTTAAAGTCATGAAATAAAGATATTCACTACCTCCTCACACTTCATAAACATCCCTGAGTTAGTACCGCTACCTAGTATCACCCTACACTACACCTACACTATTTTCAACGAGTAATAAGTGGGGAAGGGATAGAACTGACGGAGAGCCACTTGATGAAGAAAGCAAGAAAGCATACAAGAAAAGTGAACAAAGTAGAAAATCATCTGAAACTTTCAAAGAAAGAGAAATTTATAGAATGCTGATATTGTGCTGAGCACTGTATTAAACACTTAACACAATATCAAATTTAATTTTCATGAGTAATAAGATATTATTATGTACAATGTATAAAAGAGGAAACTGAGGTTTCAAGATGTTGAACCACTTTTTCAACCTAAAATTAGGAAGTGAAAGGCTGGTTTATACTCTTACAATTCACTAATACACTCACTTGTAAATTTCAGGACAGTCCATGAAGTATAGGTGCTCAATAAATATTATTCATTTTCCTTTCGTGACATATATATAGTCTGTTAACATACATGCTTATTGTATAAAATCTTCTAATGCCTCAAAGGCACCTAAAAGTAAGTGCAATTTTATACTTTGCTACATGATTACCTATCTGCCTTTCCACAACTCTAAATACCTCTGTAATGTCTGAAATTAATACATGCTAAATGTTAACACTAAGAAGTGTGAAAGCTGTTAACTGAACTTTTTCTGCTTTCAGTTTGAAAACAATGTAAGTTGTCTTTAGCAAGATTCTCCACCAAGACACGCTTATAAAATATGTTTTGCTAAGCAGTTAAAATTTAAATTCCCTTATTTTATTCTTGCTAAAAATTAGTTGCCCAATAAAATACGATGACTGTAATGGAGGTGTTAAGCACACTTGGTTTATACTAAAGGGCTGAGGATAAAATCAGGCACAGGGATCTGTTCTTAAGAATATAAATTATATGTGTTCTGATCTACAGCAAATTCTATAAAAAGCCTTAGAAGCACAGTTATCAAATAATTAAAAGGTCTTTTCAACAGGGCCAGAACCTACTCTTGTGGGGCCCACTCTTCCTACATCTTAATGACTCAGGAATCTTCACATTGTTTCAAAGCTCGTAGTAGCCCATTTTCTATGTTTTGTGTTTCTTAAAAGCATGGATTGTCTGAAGTAATGCTGTTTCAAAGGTAGGAACTACGAGAGTTTTGCTGGTTATCAATAAATATTAATTTAATATTAAATTTGTGACGTTAGGAGTCCTTCAGTTTTCATCTAATTCAGATGCATTACTAATTAGTATCACTAAGGCTTTTCCAGAACTCTTTTAGTGAGAAAAAAAAAAAAAAAGTGAAGTATAATTTTATAATTTTTTTTTTATGGGATCTGGCTCCATAATTCTTTTAACCATCATTAGCCATAGGTCTGCAATATTTAACAACAAATAATAATAAAAAAAAACAGTATAAATTCTGGAAACAGAAACACCTGATATTTATTTCAAGCTTTTCTCTTCTTAGCTAAGTATCAAGATAAAGTAAATAAGTGGATAACCTTAGAAAAAGTAGTTACTTAGATAAAATTTTACTTTAAGTAAAATTTTTCTTATTATAAAAGTGGCAAAACAGGGCCGGTTGTGATGGCTTAGGCCTGTAATCCCAGCACTTTGGGAGGCCGAGGCAGGCAGATCACGAGGTCAAGAAATCAAGACCATCCTGTCCAACATGAGGAAACCCCATTTCTACCAAAAATACAAAAATTTGCCGGGCATAGTAGCGGGCGCCTGTAGTCCCAGCTACTTGGGAGGCTGAGGCAGGAGAATTGCTTGAACCCAGGAAGCAGAGATTGCAGTGAGCTGAGATGGCACCACTGCACTCCAGCCTGGGTGACAGAGCAATACCCCATCTCAAAAAAAAAATAAATAAATAAATAAAATAAAATTAAAAAAAAAAAAACAAAGTACGGGGGGCAAAATAAAGCCCACCACATGGTTTGGTTAATATATATATATATATTTTTTTTTAAAGGAAGTTGTGCATATAAACATATGTAATGCCTGGCACAGAAATAGCATTTCTGACTAACTCTCATTCTATCCTATATAAAAGCTCTTCAAATACTTGAAGAAGGATGCTATGTTACCGTATTTCTTCTAATCTCTAAATTTCTCAGGTTCTTCAATTATTGACAATATAACATGTTTCCTAGATTCCACATTGTTCTCTGTGCATTCCAGAGTGACGATGAAATTATAAAAATGTGAAGCCCAGAGCAGAACATAGTACTCCAAACATGTTATGACTAAAACAGATCACAGTGGGACTCTTTATTCCCTTTGCTGAACTGCAAAATGCTATAAATTCATACTTAATTTGCATTAATATTTCAGCACTAGTATTACATTGAAATCCCAAGATTTCTATCAATTTTAAACCTTGTTCAACTTATATAATTGATTTTTTTAACTTAAATGCAGTATTACTACTTATTTAACTTATTTGCTTCATTTAAACCATCATCTCAGCCCCTTAAAGTTATTTTTGATTTTTTTATTTCAACATAAAAAAGTGAGTTTCATCTTTTTGTCTTGCTTTCTTATATTTATAAAATATAATGACACTAATATTGGCCATTCAATTTTCTGTTATAGGCATCTCAAATGTGCCACTCTCAGCATTTCCCCTAGAACTCCTTTTGTGTACTCTCTAAACAAGCGGTTCCCAACCCACAGACCACGGACCAATATTAGGAACCAGGCCACACAGCAGGAGGTGAGCAGCGGGCAAAGGAGCAAAGCTTCATTTGTATTTACAGCCCTTCCCCTTCACTTGTGTTATTATGTGAGCTCTGCCTCCTGTCAGATCAGCAGTGGCATGAGATTCTTATAAGAGTGCAAAACCTATTGTGAACTGTGTATGCAAAGGATCTAGGTTGCGTGTTCCATATGAATCTAATGCCTAAAAATCTGTCACTGTTTCCCATCAGCCCCAGATGGGACCATCTACATCTAGTTGCAGGAAAACAAGTTCAGGGCTCCCACTGATTCTACATTATGGTGAGTTGTTTAATATTTTCATTATATTTTACCATGTAATAATAATAGAAATACAGTGCACAATAATGTAATATGCTTGAAACATCCTAAAATCATACACTTGCCCCATCTATGGAAAAATTGTCTTCCACAAAACCAGTCCCTGGTGCCAGAATGGTTGGGGACCGCTGCTCTGAACTGTTGCAAGTACCTCTATATTTAGCATCTTCATTATTCCACATGTTCCCATACTTGCTCAAAATATATTCTAAGGTTACTAGCAAATGTCTCACTGAAATCAAGGTGCACGTCACCCATTGAATAAATCATTATATTATTACATATAAAAAATAAAGGACATGAGATTTATATGAAACACTCTCTTATTAATCAACCTATACTGTCACCTGGAGTTCACAAATGTTTAACAATTTGTTGTTTGTTGCTTTTTTATCTTTTTTTTTTTTTTGAGACAGGATCTCTGTCATCCAGGCTGGAGTGTAGTGGTGCAATCACGGCTCACTGCAGCCTTGACCCCCTGAGCTAAGGCAATCCTCCTGCCTCAACCTCCCAAGTAGCTGGGGCACAGGTGAGCATTTCCATGTCCAGCTAATTTTTTAACTTTTTTTTTCGTAGAGATGAGGTCTCACTGTTTTGTCCAAGCTGGCTTCAAATTCATTTACTTAAGCAATTCTCCCACTTTGGCCTCCTCAAGTGCTGAAAACGGGCATGAACCACTGTTCCTGGTCAATGTTTATCAATTAATTACCTTTTTAAAGATGCATCATAGAATGTTTGCCAGGTATCAATATTAGGTTTAAAGCTTGGTGTCTAGGTTGTCTATTTACTAGTGGTCAAACCTTGGATTTGCTACTTTACCTCTCCATAGATCTTTTCCAAATGACAATAAATAGCCTTATATGTTTTGAGGGAACCAAAATTATTTATTATGTAAATGATATAGAGCAGTGTATACAATAAAGATCTAATATATGTTAGCTAATACTATGTTTGAGAAATAGAGCTATAAATAGATTTTATTTTTTCTTTATACTCTAATGTATTATAATTTATTAATAATTATAAACCATTTTTATAGAGCAAAGACAACTTTTAGAAATTAAGATGTAGCAAACACAAGAACACAATGACAAAGCATAATAAATTAAATAAATTAAAATATATTTAAAAGCTTCACAACATAAAAGACAGGATAAATTTAATTTGCATCCAATTAAAAGATCAATAGACACTTCACTGATCAATTTTTGCTGAAAAGAAGAACTTGCACAAAACGATAAATCGGAAAGTAAATTTAGAGTGTAATTTGTGGAAGCTTTTGAATGTCAGGAGTTGTACATTGTACCTGATGGAATTAGGGAATGAGCATATGTTTTGAACCCAAGAATACATTTGTGAGAAAAATATTCATGTCAGGACACAGGAGCAGGGATGCCACATCACATGTTGCAGCAGCCCACATGAGAGCAACTCACATCTATACTGGAAGTGTCAGTAATGAAAATTAGAGATCAACCTTCAGAGATATTTAAACTCAGACTGCATATCTTTTCACATAAGTACAGCAGAGTAAGGGAGTCTAAACATATAATACTTTTTAAACATTTATTAAGGAGTTTTCTAAGTGCCTTGCTAACTTCTTTACATTGTTTGATACTTTAATCTTTATGAAACCTCTTTGATGGGGGTTATCTTCTTCGTGTTACTTAAAAGGAAACAGAGTCCTGTGTTTTGGATGTGGTCTGTCACCTCCAAGACTCAAGCTGAGGCTTGGTTTACAGTGCACAAATGTAGGAAGCTGGGGCCTAGCGGGAGATGTCTGGTCATGGCATTGGGTCCCACATGAATAGATCTATGCCGTGTCTCTTGAGTTCTTATTCTCATGGGAATGGATTAGTTGCCGTGAGAATTGATTGTTATAAAGTGTACCCAGTTTGTAGTGTGTGTTTCTTTGCATACATTTGCTCACCTTTCTGCTTCTCTGTCATGTTGTGCCACAGTATGGGCCTTCATCAGAAGTTGAGCAGATGCCAATACCATGCTCTTGGACTTTCCAGTCCCCAGAATCATAAACCAAGTAAGTTTCTCTCCTTTATAAGTTACCCAGTCTTGGGTATTCTGTTATAGCAACACAAAATGGACCAAGAAACAGACCCCTTGACAAATTCAGTATGTTGCTCTAGACTATGCGGCTAATAAGTGATGGAACTCAGAGGTAGCCCTGGACAATATGAATTAGGGGTCTAGGAACTGTGCTTAATAAATTACTCAGCATATACTACTTCTTCACCCTGAGGAACCAGGTCTAGTGGCTAAATGAATCCAACAAAGAAGGGCATCACAGGTGCTGCTTTGAGTAGGATAATATAAATTTGTTTTACACATCTTGACTTTAAGATTTCAGTGTGCATCAAACCAGAATTTCCAATTTAGCAAATAAAAATACATGATATCCAATTTAATTTGAATTTCAGATAAACAATGAGTTTTTAGTGTAAGTATGTCCTGTGCAATATTTATCAGATGTTTGTATTTAACAGTCCTGTATTTATTTCTGGCAACCCTAGTTCAAAGTGAGTATGTCTGATTGGTAGTTGGGAAATTAGTTCCAATGGTTTTAAGAATAATAAGGATTAGAACTATAAAGTTAGGTCTTGTTAGTTACTAAATTGCACATGGTATAAAGGTCTTGTTGCCTGCCAGGTGCTGTGTTAGGTGCTGCAAAGAGGTGATAGTTGAGATAGATAGATAGATAGATAGATAGATAGATAGATAGATAGATAAAATCCATGAATCAAAACATATAGCAAAAGCAAAGCAAGAAAGCAAATAGAGAAACACTGATTTTCAAAAACATTTTTAATGGGTAAGAAATGGCCACAAAATCAGAGGAAGAAAAGATATAAGGCTTGAAGCATAGGCAGAGTTGATATTCCATAAAATCTAGTGAGCATGTTGGCAGAGCCAAGTGCCTCATAATATTGGTGAGGATGAGACCCAAGAGAAGGTCATTGCATTTGGAATTTATCTACTAAGGCAGATGGTTGGCTGAAGATAGTGACTCATTGTGCTGCTATGAACAAAATCTTGCAACATTAAATACATTTACAACCGTAAGCACATTTTTTTCTCTCCATAAATAAAACAATTATGAGATACTGCCTCTGATTATATGACTATGAAGGAACAGATCTGTAGAAAGTCAAGGACGAAGATCAGTGATTTAAAAATAATTGCACTAGGAGCAAATATTTAAAGTAGTGTGTTTCTGTTTGTTTTAATGCAGATAGACAGACAGAAAAACTAATGAAAGTTGATGAAGACATAGTGACTACAGAGTAAAGAAACCTAAAACTTATCTATGTTAGTTTTCTATTATTGCATAACGAATATAACATATATTTAATATATATAACAAAATAACAAATAAAGAGGCTTAAAATAATTTCCATTTCTAGCAATTTTAACTTTAAGTTCTCTAACTTTAAATCCTTGAATGCAGGGGATTTGTCTAATAGAACACTCTGGTAAGACTCAACTGGAATCCTCATATGGGTATTGGTAATATTTATTGAGAAAGGGAAGGGGAAATACCCTTTCTTTAGAAAAATCATTATGCTATCATCAGAGATTTTTTTTTTTTTTTTTTTTTTTTT
>NW_016806758.1:45544-69443 GCF_001698545.2 Rhinopithecus bieti
TGGTTTTTTTTTTTTTTTTTTTTTTTTTTTTTTGTATATATGAAAGCCTGAGAGAGATGATAAAACTAAATGAATCAGGTGAGTCAACGTTGGGGAGAGTATCAAAAATATCAGCTTGGCATGATTCTATGTTCCTAAGAGTAAGGGCAATACAGTAAACCTTTTTCTCAGTGGGAAAGTAAGGTAATCAGACTTATGTTTTACAAACTTAAATCCAGATATGAAGTTAAAAAAAAAACTAAGGTAAATTGAATTTAGAAATGGAATTGAATAGGCAGAAGGCTATTGAAAAGACTCATTTTAGTTATTAATATGATTCATATTATCTATTTTTTTTAATTTACAAATGAAGAGGTAGCATCCCAGAGAATCTTAAGGCACATGTTTAGTATTGGGTGAGAGTCAAACAAGTTCTAACCTTCTAGTTCTGCTTGATGATTATATTGATATTTCTCTCTCTTCAAATCTTTATTTTGAGCAATTTCAAAGGTATCTGGTGTCTGGATAACTTAACAGCTGTGTTTAAATGTAGACATGAGGCTGTTGTGGTATTACACTAAAGGTTCAGAAATATTCAGATTTAGTCTTACCACTCACAGTTTCTCCATGTGAGTTTCCTCAAGTAGGGAGTTAATAACTTTCTCCTTAAGGCAAGTAAGTGTGACCAAGGAAGAAAAAAGTGACTGCATTATTAATAGTTAAACTGGCAGTCAATAGCCTCCTATGTAGAGATTTCTAATTGAGAAATTAAAAATGTAACTTAGAGCTCAGCAGGGCTTCCTATTCACCATCTCACTCCAGCTCACCATCTCACATCCTCCTCACAAATTGCAGATCAAGTCTTAAGTATATCCAACCAATCGCAAGAAAGGAGATGGTAGAAGTAAAAGAAAAGCTGTTGCCTTGAACTGCTTACCTCTTGGGAAATGTGAGAGCCCTGCATTTGGTCAACATTTAAGTTACAATAACATCATCCATTACCTGTTTGGCCTAATTAATGTCTTGAGCTTCAAGCGATCACATTGACAATATCTCTTTCTCTAGAAATAAAAGTATAGAGAGTAGGGAAAGGGCAGAATTTACGGGAGAGGGAATGATTGCCACTTTCTTCTACTTTGGTCATAGGCATATACTGAAACTAACTGTATTAGTCAGGGTTCCCAAGAGATCCAATAAGAGTGTGTGTGTGTGTGTGTGTGTGTGTGTACACATATATATGTATATATAGACATGTATATACATATATGTATATATACACACATATACTCTGTATACATGTTTATGTGTGTATATCTCTATATATGTACACATATATGTGTGTACAGATGTGTGTATGTGTGTGTCTATTGTTTAACAATGGGTATATATTCTGAAAAATGTGTAATTAAGTAATTTTATTGTATAGACATCATAGAGTGCACTTACAAAACCTAGATGGTATAGCCTACTATACATCAGGACTATATGGTATAGCCTATTACTCCTAAGCTACAAACACGTACAGTATGTCACTGTACTGAATACTGTAGTCCATTGTCACACAATGGTAAGTATTTGTGCACCTGAACATATCTAAACATAGAAAAGGTAGAATAAAAATATGGTACTATAATCTGGTGGGACCACCATCATATATGCAGCTCATCACTGAAAGTTGTTATGAAGCACATCACTATGTGTGTGTATATAAACAACTTTCATTATATGTGTGTATATATAGATATATAACTTTCATTATATAAACAATTATATATGTGTATATATGTGTATATACGTGTATGTGTGTGTATATACATATATATATATATATAGAGAGAGAGAGAGAGAAAGAAATAGATTTGTTACAAGACATTGCCTAATGCAGTTGTGAAGGCTGGGAACTTCCAAGATTTGTAAGCTGGAGATCCAAGAGAAAGTAGTTCCCATATGAACGCAAGCTTGAGGCCCAAGGGGAGCCAATTTTTCAGTTTGAATCAGAAGGCAGGGAAAGACCATTGTTCTAGCTCAAAGTAGTCAAGCAGAAGTAATTCCTTCTTATTTAGCCTATTTGTTTTATTCAGATGTTCAACTGATTGGATGAGGTCCACACTCATTAGGGAGGGCAACCTACTTTACTCAATCCATTCAAATGTTAAGCTCATCAAAAACACCCTCACAGAAACACTTAGAATAAAGTTTGACTAAGTATCTGGGCATTCCATGGCCCAATCAAGTTGACACAGAAAATTAACCATCTAAACTTCTTTTTTGTTGTTGTGGTTGTTGACTTAAGCTAGACATCTGGGAGTCCTTATAGACTGATTCCTTCCCCTCTGAAGTTAAATCTGTTGCTTACATCATTGAATTTATTATTTTCAAATATCTCTTGAATTCAGTATACGCAGTCACCATCATTGCCATTGGAAAGGAAATCAACCTTTATTTTCACCCTACTGTATGTTAGAAACAATGCTCTTGAAGTTCCAATTTTATTAACAGCTTGATTTTTTTTCCCCTGATACAAAACTCAAGAGACAACTATACTAGACACAGAAGGAAATAATGATTTTCATACTTTCTGAGTTAAGCTCATTAATTTAATTGTTCGTGAAATTTTAATAGTCAATTTTTATCCTTATCTTTAAAATATAGTGGTTTCAGACATGTTCAAGCAGCAGAGCACTTAGAGAAATAACATTCTGTGAGTGGAATATTATGACACATATTAGACCTAATCCTATTTATCTCTAAAATAAGAGATAGAATATATTTGAGTTTAAATGAATATCTTCATATGACAGATTCTAATGTAGGTAAGCAGGAGCATGTGCCAAATATTTAACAAAAATGTATTATTGGGAACATTTTATCAATTAAAACATTTCAAAGTTATCATTTGTTAAATTTAGAACATGACCATTCTTAGATTGGAGTTATTGGAAAAGCTTAGTGTCACTTGCATCCTTCAGAACACATCATGAGATACTTTTTTGTACTACATCCCATGTGTATATTAAACATAAGTAAAAGAGAAAATGTGCCATCTAGAATTAACTTCTTAATTATATTATAAATCATGACTTAATCCTTTCAATTGCCAAGTTTCTGACATCAACAGCCATTTCCTAAAGATCATTCATGTGTTATTACATTAGTTAGTTGAGAAAATAGAAGCAGATAACACTTCATTGGATAGTGGCAGAGAACCTGATCTGTTAAATTTCATTCCAGAGCTACTGCACTCAGTCAAAAATAGCTTAGACTAAGTGATTCTCAAATGCACCGATCTATGTTGGGTATTTCCCTTTATATTGCATAATGCCTTAGCCCATTTGAGATGCATCCAAGCAGAGTCAAAGGGAAACTTGAAATTTTCAAGCCAAGAGTCACTGAAATAAGACAGGAAATGCATCTGTTGATCCATCTTACTCTGCTGCTACATTACTACTAGCCAGCCTTACACACCTCACAGTCATAAGGAATTACTGTGATTTTGGTACCACATTTTAAAATTTAAAATTTAAAATTTTGTAACAAAATTTTAAAGTTCAGCTCCACTTCACCATTTTTCTAAATTTCAGTTCTACTTCACTATTTCTTATTATGAACATTTATTAATATTCCAAAACTCCAAAACATTGCTTAAGCAGGATAAAATGAAAGAACTTCTGGATGCAAGACTCACCTGAATACAGCATTTAAGAGAGGTAGACTTAAATACAATAGTTTCTTCACCAAGTTACAGTGATCTTTATGCCCAAACTAAAGGTTCTTACATTTTCCTTCAGAAACAATGATCTCTTTATTTTACTTGCATATTTCATAAAGATGCAAGATATACGCATATTTCAGAAGCATAATGGTGACATAGCAACAAATACAGGCTTTGGAAACTCAATTACTTCATTGAGTAATTCATTCATTACAGATGAGAAAACTATAGCTTATAAAGTCAAAGATATACCTACAGTGACACTATTGCTTAGTTAGTGTTGGAACTAGAATCAAATCAAGCTCACTTTAAGTCCATTTTAGTTTTCAAGGAGAACTTAAATAAGTCAATGCTCTTAAAGTGTGGTCTCCAGAGGAGCAGCATAAGTGTCACCTGAAAACGTGTTGGAAATGCAAATTCTAAAGCCCACCCCAGAAACGCTTCGGGTGGTGATGGTTCCTGATAATTTATTTTAAGCCCTTCAAATGATTCCAACATAAGCTAAAGTTGAAAACTCCTGAAATAGTCTCCAGATTCTGTGAAAGTATAAAAGTATAAATACACACACACACACACATAAAGTTGTCAAATGCTTTTCATAGTTGATATTGGGTTTATATGATTATTATATTCTTGACAAATAAGGGAGAAAATGTAGTAAGGTTAAGTGGCTCACCAAAGATCATTTAAAATTAATTTAATCACAGTGGGTAGGACTAGATCATGTTATCGGGTTAATTATGCTCAATAAACATGTTTCCTTCTTCTCCACAGACAATGATAATATAAACAGAATGGTTAAAGGATTTAAGAAGTGTTTGGGAAGTAAAATCAACAGGAGTGACTGACTGATGAGTTGAGAAAAGTAAAGGAGATGATGTCAGCAATGGGAAGAATGAGTAGCTTGGGGATGGAGATGAAGGAACTTTTAGTTTTTTGAACTTTGTTGTTTGCGGATGGAGCGTATCTCAAATTTAAGAGTTTCTTGACAGACATACAGAGCATACCTTCCAGTCAGCCCTCAGAAATGTCAGTCTCCCTTCCATTGTCCTAATTTCTGACCTCATTACCTCTCATTGGTCTGGACTAGCTTTCTCGCTAGTGTTCCTGCCTCCAGTTTTTATCCTGTGAGATGTGGCCTGTATAAAATTTCAGATTAGCTTTTCTGACACATAAACCTAATCACATCACCAACCCCCTCTGAAAATTCTTCCATCACATCCCTCCCCTAGCAGGCAAATTGTTCAAACTACATTTGAAACCCTCTACTGTTTGGACATTTTTCACCTCCTAGCCATATCTCTTTCAACAATATAATGTGAGTTGTCTATTCTATGAAAATGATTGTAACTCAAATATATTTTTTTCCTTAAATAAAGCCTATAGAGAAAGACAATGACTGGGATCGGTAATCGCTGTTGAAAATCAAAAGCTCAATAGGTGATAATGAACAGGAGAGAGACAGGATCTTAGATCCTGGGATAGATATTCACATCAAGGGTCATCATTTTTCAGGTGTCAATGTGTCTGCTGATGTTGGGTGGTGCTGCCTAAACCCTACTGGGTGATTCTACTCCTTATTTCGTGTTTTTAAAATTAATTATTAAAAAAATTTCAACTTTTATTTTAGATTCAGAGGGTACATATGCAGGTTTGTTGCATGGATATATTGTGTGATGCTGAGGTTTGGGATTCACATGATCCCATAGACCATAACCATAATACACAAAAGCAGTTTTCAGCCCACATACCTTTTCTTTCTTCCCACATCCAGTAGTCCTCCAGTGTCTATTTTTCTCATCTTTATGTCCAAGTGTACTCAATATCTAGCTCCCATTTATAAGTGAGAACATGCAGTATTTGGTTTTCTGTTACTGTGTTATTTCACTTGAGATAATGGCCTCTACCTGCATCCATGCTGCTGCAAAAGACATGATTCCACTTTTATGGCTGCATAGTATTCTATGGTGTATATGTATCATTTTAAATCCAATCTACCATTGACACACACCTAGGTTGAGTCTATGTCTTTGCTACCCTGAATAGTGCATCTGAGTACATGTTGTCTTTTTGGTAGACTAAATTATTTTCCTTTGCATATGTATCTATTAATGGGATTGCTGGGTTGAATGGTGGCTCCATTTTAAGTATTTTGAGAAATCTTCAAGTAACTTTCTAAAATGGCTGAACTAATTTGCATTCCCACCAAGAATAAATAAGCATTTCCTTTTCTCTGCATCCTCGCCAGCATCTGTTGTTTTTTGACTTTTTAGTAAGAGCCATTCTGACTGGTGTGAGATGACATCCCACTGTGGTTTTTATTTGCATTTCCCTGATGATTAGTGATTATGAGGATTTTTCAAATATTTGTTGTCTGCTTGTATGTCTTCTTTTGAGAAGTATCTATTTATGTCCTTTGCCCCCCCCCCCTTTTTTTTTTTCCTTTCCCCCCCCCCCCCCCCTTTTTTTTTTGAGACAGTCTTGCTCAGTCACCCAGTCTGGAGTGCAGTGGTGTGATCTCGGCTCACTGCAAGCTCCGCCTCCCGGGTTCCCGCCATTCTCCTGCCTCGGCCTCCCAAGTAGCTGGGACTACAGGCGCCCGCTGCCACGCCCGGCTAATTTTTTGCATTTTTAGTAGAGACGGGGTTTCACCATGTTAGCCAGGATGGTCTCGATCTCCTGACCTCGTGATCTGCCCGCCTCGGCCTCCCAAAGTGCTGGGATTACAGGCGTGAGCCACCGCGCCCAGCCTGCCCATTTTTTTTTCAAAGAGGTAATTTGTTTTATACTAGCAGAATTGTTTAAGTTCCTTATAGATTCTGGATATTAGACCTTTGCCAGATGTATTTTTTGCAAATATTATCTCCCACTCTGTAGGCTGTCTGTTTTTTTTTTTTTTTTTTTTTTTTTTTTTTTTAATTTATTTTTTATTTTTTCGCTTTGCAGAAGCTCTTTAGTTTACTTAGGTCCCACTTGTCGATTTTGTTTTGTGGCAATTGTTTTGGGAACTTAGCCATAACTTCTTAGGAATGCTTGACATTTGCCAAGGCTGATGTAAAGAAGGGTATTTTCTTGGTTTTCTGCCAGAACTTTATAGTTTGAAATCTTACATTTAAATATTTAATTCATCTCTAGTTAATTTTTGTTAACCATGAAAGGTAAGGGTCTAGTTTTATCCTTCTGCATTAGCCAGTTGTCCCAGCACAATTGATTGAATATGGAATTCTTACCCCATTGCTTAATTTTGTCAACTTTGTCAAAGATAAGATGGTTGAAGGTGTGTGGCTTTATTCTGGGTTCTCTATTTTGTTCCATTGGTGTATGTAAATATTTTTGTACCAGTACCATGCTGTTTTGTTTACTGTAGCCTTCTAGTATAATTTGAAGTAAGGTAATGTGATAAGTCTCCTGGCTTTGTTCTTTTGTTTAGGATTGTTTTGGCTATTTGGGCTACTGTTTTTGTTCCACAGGAATTTTAGAAAGTTTGTTTGTTTGTTTGTTTGTTTGTTTTAATTCAGTAAAGAATGATGTTGGCAGTTTGATAGAAATAGCATTTAATCTGTAAATTGCTTTTGGATGTATGGCCATTTTAACAACTTTGATTCTTCTGATCTATGAGTATGGGTGTTTCTTTTCCAGGATTAGATACAATAATAGCTCAATTCTAAAATAAAAGTTATTGTAGGTAAGACCATGACATTTCCTAACATTTGATTTTAATACATTGTGGTAATTTTCTAAAACAACTCAGAGGAACACATATTTACATTAGGCAGAGTATTTATGAAAAAATCTGGCATCAGATATATATATATATATATATGTATATGTGTGTGTGTGTGTATGTGTGTGGTATGTGGTGTGTATATATATGTGTGTATGTATCTCAAGATTATATGAACTAAGAAACAGATTGTATATCTTAATAGCAGTACTAGAGTGCAGAGTTTTGGATTTATAAATGATTTTCAAGGTGTGGGGTTTGGAAAAGGAGCAGACATTATCTTGTTTTCAAAACCTGAAGTTGTTCTCAGGACTGAAGTCAGAATCATAACTGCCACAGAGGGAAAAGGGAAGCTTTTCCCACTTTAATTGTTCATCTGTGTCAGAAAGTCCAGGATCCCTGAGATAGAAACCACTCTAGTAAGGTAGTAAACAGGTTTCTCCTAAAGGAAGATTGTTGCTGAATTATGCCTATTGCCCTGACCATCAGGTATGTACTTTGCATCTTCAAACCTGATGCTTGGAAGCACCAAGATATTTCAGTAATGGTTCATCATAAACCCAACATTCTCCATCTTTATGAAATAATCTTTTCTCCCACTGAATTTCCTTCTCTTTCCTTTCTTGGGATTCTGCTCTTTTATTCAAACCTGTGCTTTGCTTCAGTTGCTGATTTTTAAGTTGAAAGTGACATCCTTCCAAAGGCTGCAGGATTCATACTTGTTTTGATGTTCTAGCTTCTTCACTTTCTTCTTGATTACAGGCAACTTCTTGGTATCTACAAAGGATGTATTTTCCCCTGTTGCATATTTTGCATACATCACACTATTCCATTCCCCTTCGTTGAGCAGAAAGACTTCTTGTCATTAGGAGAAAAAATCTCAGCAGTAATTTTGTGCTTCTTACCCATATAGAAGGGTTTAGTGTGGAAGATGATATTTGCACTCTAGCCTGTTTGGAACAATTAATTTAACATTCTCCTCTTAATTCCACCCAGGATACTGTAAGGATAGACCTTCCATAGCCATTGGGGAATGTGAGAACATAATATTCATCATAGTCTAGACATGAGATACAGCCCTGCCCTATGTTGTGCACCTCAATCGACATCCCAAGGAATTTTAATTTGGTCCAGACATGAGCACTGAATTTTATATTCTTGTTAAAATACTCAGCATAAAAGGCTGAAGTGGGTGGATGATGGGAAACCTGCTCAGCCATGAATGTTACACAGTTTTTGGAATCCCAGGGAACTGGTCCTTCTGAAACTAGTTTTGTGTTCTCTTCAGTATCATTTGGTAGTGTCTAGTGACATTGAAGAATCTCGCCCAAAATGGGATAGTATGGCCTTTTGTTAACTGATCCTTTCCTTCTTGCATGAAAGGTGGAGAGGTACCATTTCACAACCAGAACCATTCAATCCTTGTGATCCTTCTAGTCATTAATGGACACAAACAGGTCCCAGTCTGCATACATTTCTAAAAGAGATCTTCTTCCAAGAATAAACCTTGGAAGAACTACCTTAGTAAGATCCATCCCAAGCCTAACCTGTGAAAAGAGATGCATGATAATGCTTTTGTGCTCCTCCAAGGACCCTGCCTCCGCATCACCATCTCTACTATCATATGAATTGAAAACGTCAGCATCACTTGTTCCACTGGACGTGGAAGAATTAAGTGATTCTGTGGTATCTGGAAGTTTTAGACTATTTCCTGAGCTGCTGCTGATGTGATTACTTACAAATCTTGATTGAACAATTAAAGTTTTTTGATGACATGCTTCAAAACTGCAAAGAAGATGAACAGAGAAAGAAAATGGAAACTCTCAAAGAAACAACAAATAGCATGGTAGAATCAATTAAACACTGCGTTGTGTTACTGCAGATTGCTGAAGATGAGAGTAATGCAGAGAAGCATGCAGATGGAATGATAAGTACTATTAATCCTGTAGATGCAATCTATCAACCTAGTCCTTTGGAACCTGTGATCAGCACAATGCCTTCCCAGATTGTGTTACTTCCAGAACCTGTTGTGTAAGTCAAGACAGCAGCGTCCATCTTCCCTACCAATAGGACCTGTGTTGGCTACCTTGGGACAGCATCAGAATGTTACACCAAATAGTACAGGCAGTGGCCATTCACCACCGAGTAGCACTCTAACTTCTCCAAGCCAAGTGAACTTGTCTCCAAATACAGTCCCAGAGTTCTCTTACTCCAGCAGTGAAAATGAATTTTATGATGACAATGAATTCCATCAAACTGGCTCATCGCCAATGTGCTGGATAGATTCTTCTGAATCTGCCTCAGTCCTGACACAAAGGAGCTTGAATATTTCTTTTTAAATTTGTATCTTTTTTTTTATTTATTTCAGTGGAATTATGTAGTTCTCCTTGTATTGATCTTTAACCTCCTTGGTTAGTGGTATTTCTAAGTATTTCATTTTTTGTCTCTATTGTAAACAGGGCTGTGTTATTCATTTGACTCTTAGCTAGAATATTATTGGTATATAGAAATTCAACCGATTTTGTACATTGGTTTTTTATCCTGAAACTTTGCTGAATGTGTTTATTAGTTCTAGAACTGTTTTTGCAGAGTTTTTAGGATTTTCTAGATACACTATAGAATCATATCATCAGTGAAAAGAGATAGTTTGACTTATCATATTTGGATGTCTCTTATTTATCTTGCCTGATTGTTATGGAGACCTAGACAGCCACAAAATAATAGTAAGAGGCTTCAAGACTCCATGGACAGTGTTAGACAGCATCGAGGCAGAAACCTAACAAATAAGTCCTGGACTTAAATTTGACACTCAACCAATTAGACCTGATGCTACTTTTCTTCGACCTATTGTATGGAATCAGTCTACCTCAGCTATGGTACAAATTTTGGTGAGCTTACCAATCTTTTTTTAGTTGTAAGATTGACAACAAAAGCCTGCCAATGCCCTCAACCATTTATTTCAGAAGACACAGACCACACAGTGCTTATATTAGAAATCATGCCCAGGAAATGATTTCTGAAAAATAATATTTTGATCAGATACATGTAAACAGATGATATGCAGAGCTGGCATGACTGGATCACAGAAGGCTGGAACAGTTGCAGAGGAAGTTAAATCAAAGTAAAATAATCAATTGTTTATGTTAGTACTGAATGGAAGTAACAGTATTAGAATTAAAGTTTTTCTCTTCATATTATATACAGATTGAGCAGTAGCTGACTGATAGTCTTAACCAATGAGTCAATTAATTGGGGATATTTATTCACACATTTTCAACTAAAACTTGTTGAATATCTCTCATATGTCAGAGGCAGTGTAGGCAGTAAGATATAGAGGTAATTAAGACCTAGTCATCTCTGTTTCGAGAACATGAATTTCTAGGGAAAAAATCAGATAGATTACAATTCAAGGTGAAATGTGTGAAAGTGAAGAACTGTACAAATTCTGTGTGGGCACACAGCAAAGGGGAAATTAACTGCATGAAGTCAGAAAAGGGTTCACAGAGAAGGCAGCATTTTAACCCAGCCCTATATAAATTGGCTTAGTGAAAGATAATGGGAGGTAGAGTTGAAGAGAATGGCAAAGGAGGAAAAGAATAGATGTTCTCGCCTTAGAGAATATCATGTACAAAAGCGTAGGGTGAGATAATTATAGGTTTTTTAGTGATAAATAGTAGTTTTCAGAAACAAATATAACTGGTCTTTCAGTTGAAATTGGAATTATAGGTGACTTGTTTTATCTTTTTATATTCTCCTCTCTTTTTTAATATTGACATGAACTACCTACAGAGTATGAATAGCCTTCCAAATCAGGCTCTAATCTACTTATGCAAACTTATATCTCT
This sequence comes from Rhinopithecus bieti, assembly GCF_001698545.2. NCBI lineage: Eukaryota > Metazoa > Chordata > Mammalia > Primates > Cercopithecidae > Rhinopithecus > Rhinopithecus bieti. Next base: position 56,805 of record NW_016806758.1, read on the forward strand.
CCTTATCTGTTCTGAAATTACAGAGACACAGGCTCAAGCTGCATTTCTCAAGCATAAATGATTCTGTACCTCTCCTTTTCTGGGCTCATGATGAGGAGAGAGGCTCTTTTATACCCTAATGCCATTGTTCTATTACTGATCTGGCTTCCCTCTTTGCATCAACTGATAACCTCTTGCTACTCCAACAACACATCTCTTGAAGTCTACTTATTCCTACTACTAGGTAAAATAGCTGTCTCCTATGAACGTAGATTTTTTGTAACATTGGTTGCCCATTGAACTTCTTGGCACACATAAAAAAATCAATTGACTATAAATATATTGGTTTATTTCTATAAAATGTTTCATAAATGGAAACGTTGCTATCCATATCTATTCTAATTTCAGTACCACAGTTGGGTTACTCTAGTTTTTGTAGTACGTTTTGAAATTGGAAAGAAGTCTTCCAAATTTGTTCTTTTTCAAGATTAATATAGTCACTTTGGTTTCTTTGCATTTTCATATGAATTTGATAATAAGCTTGTCAATCCTTTTTAAAAAAAGTCAGGAGGATTTCTTATGCACAGTTCATGGGAATGTAAATAAATATAGCCATTATGAAAAACAGTATGAAGCGTTCCCCAAAAAATTGAAAATAGAATTACCATATGATCGAGAAATCACATTACTCCATATATATCCAAAGGAAATGAAATCAGTATGTGGAAGATATACCTGAACTCCCAAGTTTACTGCAATGCAATTCACAATAGCCAAGATATGAAATCAATCTAAATGCCCATCTATAGATAGATAAAGAAAATATAATACATTTATACACACACATACATACCATGTGAATACTGAATTTAATACTGCTCATTCATAAAACAGAAGAAAATCAGGTCATTTGCAAAAATGTAGATAAAGCTAGAGGACATTAATGTCAAGTGAAAAAAGTCAAAGTCAGGCACAGAAAGACAAACAACCTCACTCATACATGGAATCTAAAAGAGTTAGTGTCATAGAATTAGAGAATAGAATAGTTATCAGAGTCTGCAGAAGGGTGGGGGAACCAGGAGAGTGGGGTCAACAGGTATAAAGTTACAGTTGAATAGTAAGAATATGTTTTGGTGTTCTATATTGCACAATAAGGTAACTACAGCTAATAACAGTGCTATGTATATATCAACATAGCTAGAAAAGAAGATTTTGATTATCATCACAGAGAAATGATACATTTACAAAGTAATGGATATAATTATGCTGATTTAAGCATTATAAAATGTATACATGAATTGAAACATCACACTCTCCCTCCATAATATGTGCAATTATCTGTCAATTATAAAGGAATCATATTAATTTTAAAAATAAGGTGAAATTTTAGTAAGGACTGTGATTGATTTGGGGATAATTGCCATCTTTAATTTCTTTCAATGTGTTTTGTAGTTTGCATTGTACATATCTTGCACTTCTTTTGTTAAATTTTCTAGGTATTTTATTTACTTTGATTCTACTATAAGTAACATTGTTTTATAGTTTTATTTTAAATTAGTCATTGCTAGTGCAAAGAAATACACTATGCACAATTAATTTTTTACATACTGAACTTATATATAGCAACCATTTCAAATTATTTAGTATACTTAACAGTCATTTGTTTGGGGTTGGGGGAGGGTTTCTTTGGATGATGTAGCCATGAAAGTCTCTGATTGATTAGCTTAGTAATCAGCTAATGATTGAAAAGACATTTTCTTGAATGCCTAGAACCAATAAGTTTTCCAATCTTTTGCTAAGGGACCCTGTGTTGGGCATGACTTCAAGACCCAACCAGGCAATTGAAAAGTGTCCTTTATTCTTCACCTTCTGCTTGCACCGAGGCTCTAGGTAAGCCAGAAGTGAGAACTTAGTGCCTTCTCTGTTACTTCTTCATAGCATGCAGGAAGTCCTGAGCACGCATGCAGTCATACAAATATATATGGCCTTCTTTGTTTCCAGGAACATCTCAGAGCTTGTTCAAAGACAATATGAACACGTCACTTCCCAACTTTCCTCATCAAGTGTTTTGAATAGCCTGTTGTTGCCCCCAACTGTTATCCATTGCCCCAGGAAGCCAGAAATGTAAACAACTTATTCTCATTATTTTGAAATATATTCCTGAGTAAAAGGATTTTGTAGTATGTGAGATCATAGATCAAATAAAGACAGTCTTTTAAGTGGAGTTTTGTGAAGAGCTATAAAAGTGTCAGAGAATGACAATTATCTGAGAGTGAGACATTAAAAGATTTCCAGCCCCCTTTTATGCTCTCTGGAGGCTGCCATTCTGCTGGTTTGCAATTCTCACTATGATGGTGGGCTGTTGATTTTCAAGGCTACAGTGGAGCTGGAGATAGGAGAATAAGAGTATTTCAAGTTAAATGCTGTAAAACTCACTGTTCTTACCAAGTTTCAGTATTTTTCTTAATTAAATACTTCCTTAATTGCTGCAAGCCTTTGGTTAACTCCCAGAGTTCTTAAAATGTTTATCCTAACAATTTAGCAAAATTCTCCTTTTATAATATTATCTCCCTGATTTTTTAATATATTCTTTTGCTTGGATTCCTTTTGCTCTTTATGTATGTGTGCACATGTTTAAGTAATGTTTGGCAAATAAGAATCTTTAGTCAAGTTTCTTGAGTTTACTTTGGGAGAAAATTTGCACATTATTTCATAAAAAGTAAATTCCATTTACATTTTGTGTATGACAGATATGCTTGATTTAATTCTATTATATTGCTTTTATATCTGGCCTAATATTTTTTTTTGCATATTTTACTATGATAAAATATATGTGCCAAAATATTCATCACTTCAACCATTTGTAAGTATAAAATTCTGTTCATTAAATATCTTCACAATGCTGTGTAATCTTCACTATTTATATCCAAAAGATTTTCATCATTCCCCACAAAATTTTTGTAACCATTAAACAATCACTTTCTCTCTGGTTTCATAATGACTTTTCTATTTTCTGTCACTATGACTTTGACTACTCTAGGTAAGTCATACAAGAAGATTCATACAATATTTGTTATTTTTGTCTGGATTATTCCACTAAGCATAATGTTTTCAAAGTATATCCATGTTGTTGCATATATCAAAATTTTATTCATTTTTGTAGCTCAATAATATTCCATTGTATGTATATACATGTATTTTGTTTATCCATTAATATATTGCTGGACTCTTCAGTGATTTCCACTTTTTGACTATTGTTAAGAATGCTGGTATGAACTTGGGAATACAAATATGTTTGAGTTCCTTCTTTCAATACTTTTGGATACATATATAGAACTGGAATTGCAGAAATATATGTATTTCTGTATTTAATCTTTTGAGAAACCACCGAACTGCTTTCTGTTGTGGCGGTATCATTTCAAGTTTTCCTCAGGAAAACATGAATATTCTCATTTCTTCACATCCTTGCGAACACTTGCTATTTTTCATTTTTCAAAATTATTATAATCTTCATAATAGGTATGAAATGGTATTTCATTATGACTTTAATTTGGATTTCCCTAATGACTAATGGTGCTAATTTTTATTCATTTATTGGCATTTGTATATCTTTGGTAAAATGTTTGTTAAAGTCCTTTGCTTGTTTAGTTTTACTTTAATTGATAAATAATAACTGTATGTATTTATGGAGTGCAATGTAATGTTTTAGTGCGTGTATACATTATAGAATGATTAAGTCAGGCTGTAAACATAGTCATCAAGTCACATACTTTTTTAAAATGGTGTAGAGCGACAATTTAAAATCTACTACTCTCTTATCAGTTTTGAAATACACATGATATTACTATTAACTAAAGCCACTATACTGTTCAATAGACCTCAAACACCTATTCCTTCTATATGACTGAAAATATATATCCCTTCATCCATCTCTCTCCATTCCCCACTCTTCACCTCCATCCTCTGGTAATGATCATTCTAGTCTTTACCTCTATGAGTTCAAAATTTTTTAGATTACGCATATAAGTGGGATCATGCAGTATTTCTCATTCCATGCTCAGTTTATTTCAATTAGCATAATGTCCCCCAGGTTCAGTCATATTGTTCCAAATAACAAAATTTCCTTCTTTTTTAAGGCTGAATACTATTCCATTGTGTATAGATACAACATTTTATTCACTTATTTGTTGATGAACACTTAGATTGACTCCATATCTTGACTATTATGAATTATATTTTTTTCCTTTCTTTTTTTTTTTTTTTTTTTGAGATGGAATTTTGCTCTTGTTGCCCAGGCTGGAGTGCAATGGTGTGATCCTGGCTCACCACAACCTCCGCCTCCTGGGTTCAAGCGATTCTCCTGCCTCAACCTCCCAAGTAGCTGGGATTACAGGCATGTGCAACCACACCTGGCTAATTTTGTATTTTTAGTAGAGACAGGGTTTCACCATGTTGACCAGGCTAGTCTCAAACTCCTGACTTCAGGTGATCCACCTACCTCGACCTCCCAAAGTGCTGGGATTATAGGTGTGAGCCACTGCACCCAGCCCTTATGAATTATATTGTAATACACATAGCAGTGCAGCTATCTCTTCAACATGCTGATTTCAATATTTTTGAATTGCTGGATCAAATGTTAATATTATTTTCAGTATCTCTGTACTGTTTTTCATAATGGCTTTACTAATTTACATTGCCATCAACGATGTACAAGGTTTCCTTTTATCCACATCTTCAACACTTATCTGTCGTCTTTCTGGTAATAGCCATTCTAACAGATATGAGATGATATTACATTATTCTTTTAATTTGTAATTTCCTGATACTTTGTGATGTAGAGACTTTTTATGTTTCTGTCAATCATTTGCATGTCTCCTTTTGAAATATGTCTATTCAAGTTCTTTTCCCACTTTTTAATCAGTTTATTTCTTTCCTTGCTATTGAGTTTCTTAGGTTTTTTTTTTTTTTTTTTTTTTTTTTTTTTTTTTTTTTTTTTGTTTTTTTTTTTTTTTTTTTTTTTTTTTTTTTTTGATATTAGGCCCTTATCAGATATATGTTTGTCAAATATATTCTCAAATTAAGGGGTCTTTTTCTTCACTCTTAATTGCTAAGTTTGCTGTGCTAAACCATTTTTAGTTTGATGTAATCCCATTTGTTGAGTTTGCTTCTCCATGATTTTAAGGTTACATAAAAAAATAATTGCCTAGACTAATGTCATAGAGCATGTTCCCTGTTTTCTTCCACTAGTTGTATGTTGTCAGGTCTTACTAAGTATTTAATTCATTTTCAGTTTATTTTAGTATATGGTGTCACATAAGGATCCAATTTCATTTTTTTGCATGTGGATATCCAATTTCTCTAACATTATTGAAAAGATCATCTATCTCTTCTTCTTCTTCGTTATTTATAGTCATGTCAAAAAATTTATTATCTACAAATGTATAGGTTTATTTCTAGACTCTGTTACATCAGTCTATGTGTTTTTATGTCAATATCATGCTGTTTTGTTTATTATAGCTTTGTCTTATATTTTGACCTCAAGTAGTGTGATGCCTCTAGCTTTCTTCTTTTAGCTCTAGGTTGTGTATAGGGTCTTTTATTGTTGTAAATTTTAAGATTGTTTTTCCATTTCTGTGAAAAGTGTCATAGAAACTTGCTAGATATTCCGTTAAATCTGTATATCACTTTGAGTAGTATGACTATTTTGATAATATTAATACTTCAAATCCATGAACACAGTATATTTTTCCACTTATTTGTGTCTTCAATTTCTTTTATCAATATTATATAGTTTTCAAATATATAGGTCTTTCACTTCATTGGTTATATTTCTTCCTAAGTATTTTAATATTTTGATGCTATTGTAAATGGAATCACTTAATTTTGTCAGATAGTTTATTGTTAGTATATAGAAATGCTACTGAATTTTGTATGATTTTGTATCCTGCAACTTTACTGAATTAATCAATTCTAAATAGTTTTTTGGTGGAGTCATTGGTGTTTTCTATATATTAGATCATACCATCAGCTAAAGGAAGACAACTTCCTTTTTTATTCTTGATTTTTTCTTCTTTTTTTGCCTAATCGTTCTGACTGTAACTTCCACTACAATGTTGAATTAGAGTGGAAAATGTGGGCATCCTTGTCTTGTCTCACACTTAAATGAAAAGCTTTCAGGTTTTCACTGTAGAATATGTTAGCTGTGGATTTGTCATATGTAGACTTTATGATGTTGATATACTTAATTTGTTTTGAGTTACACCATGAAAGGGTGTTGTTTTGTCAAATGTTTTATTTGCATCTGTTAGAATAAATGCATAGTTTTAGTCTTTAGTTTTATTAATATGTTGTATCACATTTATAGGCTTATGTATTACTTAAAAAAATAGATAAATTAAGAGTTTAATTGAGCAAAGGATGATTTGTAAATCAGGCAGCCACCAGAACTAGAACAGTTCCAGAGCAACTCTGGGGCTGCCACATGGTTGAATAACATTTACGAACACAAAGGGAAAGTGATGTACCAAAAATGGAAATGAGGCACAGTGGCCGTGACTGGCTGAAACTCACCTGCTGTGATTAGCTGAGATTCCACTCCTTGTTACAAGAATAGTTTGAAATCTCTTTACACACCCAGTTAGGTTATAGTTAAATATGTATGAAGAAGCCCTCTGGCCAAATGTATATGTAAGGAGGCAGCTTTAGGCTGAACTTAATTTAACAGTTGTTGAGTCACTTTTGCATTCCAGGGATAAATTCTGTTATATCATTGTGAATTTTTATGTGCTATTGAATTAATTTTTCTAGTATTTTGTTGAGAATTTTTACATGGATGTTTATTAGGGACATTGGCCTGTAATTTTCTTTTCTTGCAGTGTCCTTCCCTCATTTTGGTATCAGGGTAATGCTGGCCTTGTAAAATGAATTTGGAAGTATTCTATTTCCTTGAATCATTAGAAGAGTTTGATACGTACTTGTATTTTTTCAGTATTTGGTAGCATTTAGAATTTGGTAGAATTTTCAATATTTGGTAGAATTTAGGCATGATATCATCTGGTCCTGAACTTTGCTTTGATAACAGACTTTTAAATTACTGATTCAATTTCCTTACTCATTATTGATTTGTTTAGATTTTATATGTCTTCACTGTCTTCATGATTCAGTTGTTTTTTTTTTTTTTTTTTTTTTTTTTTTTTTTTTTTTTTTTTTTTTTTTTTTTTTTTTTTTTTTTTTTTTTTGTTGTTGTTGTTGTTGTTGTTGTTGTTTTTTAAAGACAGGGTTTCACTCTGTCGCCCAGGCTGGATTGCAGTGGCCTAATATTGGCACACTGCAACCTCCGCCCCCCAGGTTCAAGCAATTCTCCCACCTCAGCCTCCTGAGTAGCTGGAATTACAGGCATGTGCTGCCATACCTAGCTAAGTTTTTGTATTTTTAGTAGAGTTGGGTTTCACCATGTTGGCCAGGCTGGTCTCGGACTCCTGACCTCAAGTGATCTGCCCACCTTGGCCTCCCAAAGTGCTGGGATCAAAGGTGTGAGCCACCACACCCCAGCATCATGATTCACTCTTGATAGGTTATATGTTTCTAGGAATGTATCATTTTCCTCTAGATTATCCAGTTTGCGGCTTTAATTGTTCATTTTAGCCTCTTCTGATATTTTGTGTTTTCGTGGTAGCAATCTTTGTCCATTTTGACTGGGTCATTTGTTCTGTTTTTGTTGTTGAGTTGTAGGAGATTGTTATATATTTTGGGTGTTAAATGCTTATCAAATAAATAATTTGCAAATATTGTCTCACATTTAGTCTGTACGTAGGTAGTCTTCATTTTTATGATAGTGTATTTTGATGCACAAAAGTTTTGTTTTGATAAGGTCTAATTTGCCTATTTTGAATTTGTTGCTTTGCCTGTGCTTTTTGGTGTCATATTCATATATATAGTTTCAGCTCTAAAGTTTAGGTCTTGGATCCATTTTTAGTTACATGGCAGTCAGTCTGCTTGACATCAGCAATTAGAAGCATCAATTCACAAGCAGAACATGGGACCCTGAGATTTGGAGGACAACATCTGTATTTTTCACCCTGGCTCCATCAAGCCATGGCAAATATGTGATTGCCATCCCCACAGCTGCCTTACAAGGGGATAAAGGATGAAGGATGGATAGCAATCATGTTAATGGTAGAAAGGGACTGAAATTAACAGCAATATATAAGCAATGCTTTCCCCAGGAAGCTGCAAGTGTTCAAATAAGTTCCAGAATTCCAAAATAGTCACTTTAGAAAAGTTCTGCCAATATGATTACTGGTCAGGTGGAAATACAGATTCCTGATACTTGCTACTATACCATCTTCACTGACTTACTGTATATGTATTTGTGATGCATTTTTACTAAATATTCTAGATTTATTTTAATTGAAAATTTCTGTGGATATATCTGAGACCAGCCTACTTTGTATTCTTGTATTAATTATGTGGGTTGTGTGTACAACTCTCCCTGGAAAATAGCATTTCCTTTCAGTTATTTAAGTTCAGTTTTATGATTTTAAAAATTACTATAATTTCTTTTCTACTTTTTTTTTTATTCTGGAGTATTCCAGTATTACATATGTCATATCTCCAATGGCTATTTTTGCTTTTTTGTAATTCTATTTTCCTTCATTTGTTCATTTCATATGCAATCTCTATCTCCCTACCATGTTTTCTGTTGTACTTATTTTCCATTGAAATTCTTATATTTCATCTTTGTTTCTAAGAGGGCTTTTTTCCCTTTTATTTCTTATTTAAGTTTTCTCAGTTTCTGATTCACCTTTTTTTCCTGTCAGTTCTCACGTTAGGATGTCGGATGGTTTCTTCACTCAAGTTCTTATATTTACTTTTGTGTTCTCCATTCAGAGCTGCAATTGATGATTTATACTTATTAACATTGATTTAAATTTTCCTCTGCTTTATAGCAACATTTTTCATAACTATAAAGCAAAGGGAAAATACAGATGTAGATCTGTAAGTATATGGAAGATTTTGGTGTTTTATCACATATATTTTATCTTCTCTGGATTTCATCCTTTGATATTATAATTACTTAACATATGTTTCTTCTGTTTAGACAGGGCTCCTCTGCCTCGCAGAAACTTGCCAAGCATAGGAGGACTTCAGCCTCTAGTCCAGAGTTCTTCTGATCACCACCATCAAAATATATGTCTGTTTTTCAGGATGCCCTTACCTTAAGGTTCAAGATACCTCACTTTAAGGAGTATTTCTTTTACTGTTTGGGCACCTTTTATCTTTCCACATTTTTTTCTTTGCTGTTTCTCCTCCTCCTCTACACCTGCACTCAGTGTCAATAATCTTAATTATATCAATTCATCCTTCTAGCACCCTAGGTGTGTCTCTCTCTCTCTCTCTCTCTCTCTCTCTCTCTCTCTCTCTTTTTCCCCTTTCTTATTTGGCCACAAGATTCACTGACTCCTCTGTTCTCCAGAGTAATTGTTCTGTAATCCAAATTAGCTTCCCTACTTTCCTAGGTATTCAAGAAACCTCAAATTTCTGTCAATAACAGAACCCTCTTACAAGGTGATTGGCGACCATCTAATGTTACTTCAGCACAGTCTGTTGAATTCCCAATATCCCTAGTTCTAAGAAATCAATGAGGAGTTGAACTAGACAGACATTACTCTCCATAAGAGAAAAGTTTTTTACAGATATCAAGTATTTCATGTTTTCCTACATTTTTATATTTTGACACAATATAGTAAAACAAAGATAAAATTAGAATAAAAAATAGACTTGAAAATAAAGTTTTTTACATTTACAATTTATCAACAAACTTAAGGAAACAGATCGACACAAAAATTTAAACACTGGAATTTTAAGCACGTGACTTAACACAAAATTATTTGAATTAGTAACAAATTGAAAACAAAATGGAAGACTAATAATGTAGGAAAGAACTTATGATGTATTGTTATGGGAAAATAATAGATTACAAAACAATATACATAACAGCCTCAGAATTTTATTAAATATATGCATCTTGAGTAATATATAAAAGTAAAATGGTCCAGGATTACAGATGATTTTATTATCCTCCCTATATTTTCTCAGTTTTATAATACATATATATCCCTCTTAAAAAACCTGAAAATATTAAATATAAAACTACAATTATTTAAAGAACAATTTTAAAATACTGTCATCATAGGCACTATGAAAAAAGACTGATATCTTGAATAGAACGAGAAAACAGATATTTAGAGTCACGTTTTCATTTATTATTTCATTTAAAAACAGGATGCACTGGGGAAAAACACTAATTTTCATATTCTCAGTCTACTCCATGGATAATGTACATACACATTTCCATAATGTAGAAATGGTAATAGCAATATGGAAATGGTTATATAAAACATGCTTGTCTTTTATATTTTAGGTAGATATATTATTTCCTTTCCTGTTCTTCATACATTTATACTTCCTTTCATTTATGTAGTATCCCGGCATAAAGTACATTGGGAGTTATTGCTGAAAGGCACATTCACCCTTAGGTGTTGTAAAGAGAGGCAAAGTAGGCACCAGATTGCAGATGCAGAGCAAAGCTACATAAAAGAGCAAAACGTGTGATTATGGTGTGCTGTTTAAAAGACTGGAGAGGAAATTCCATCTGGAGAATGGCAACCTGAAGATGCTATAGAAAGGGCAATCCCATGAGCTCAGCCCACTGTAAAATGTAAGACTTGAAAAGAGAAAACTACATATGAGCTTAACCAATTTAACTACAGAATCAAATAAAATGAGGGTAGTGTGTTATATTTTCAAAAGGGCTTGATGAATACTGTTTTTCTCTTTATTTATGTGAGAAAAAAATTTCAAACTAAAGAGCAGTTTCAGCATCTCTTCAGGAGGCTATTGTAGTAAGGAGCAGTGCTAAAGATGCTTGCTAGAAAAACAAATTATAATCAATGCAAAAGCTTAATGGAGTGGGAAATAAATAGAGCAAAAGCCTTTCTCAAAAGTATCTTTAGATAATTTTAAAAGAAATCAGGATTTCAGTAGAAATTTTTTTTTCCAGTACAGACACTGAGCGGGCTTTTAGTGACGGTTGCAATATTCAACGATGATCCTAAACATGCTGTGAAGATAAATTTCTCATACCATAAAAAGTGCAATTCTCCCTGTGCTGGAGCTTTTATGATAATATTACACTACAGTCCAACATCTATGCATAGAGTTCAGTAGCTCGAATATGAATACTATTGCACTTATTAAAAAATAGTGACAGTTATTACAAAGGAATATGTTTTAAATAATACTTTGAATGTTGCCTATAGGGTATTCACAACAATTTCCTGCTGGTTTCTGGTTTCAGGACAATTTCCTGGAGGTTTCAATTTTTTTAGCAGTTTCCAGATTCCATTTCTTTGGGCAAAGGGAGAAATGGGGGAGAAAAATGATACTTATTACAAGAGCAATCTTGAATGCTCAGCTACAATTGAAAAGCCTAGTATGAAACAAGCCTCTATGATTGTGTCAAAGTAAGGTAAGATTTATGTGTTGTTGAAGCTCTTGGTTAAGTACTAGATGCAGTATTATGATGTATTTCAGTCTCTTGTAAATTGCATGATCTACCACACGAGCTTTCTGTCAGCACAACTTTTATTTATTGACCACAATGTAAGAACTGTCACATGAGGCAAAAAGTCATCCACAACAAATAATGATTACATTTTTCTAAAATGATACAAATATTAACTCTTGGTTGAACCATGATGCTAGGTTTCTTCTCATTCCAGTTTTCCTTCTCCTTTTAAACAGACAACTAAGTCAATTTCATTCTTTCTTCCTTCTGCTGCAACAGCTAGGATAATTGCTTATTTCACTCATTCTGTGTAACGTTTCACAAAAGGTTTCTCTCTAGTTCCAGTAAAGAATATGTTAGATTTCTTTATATCCCTCATATATTGCACTATTTAACAAGCCAGAGAAGCCAGTGTACTAACCTCTTACCTTCATAACACTAAGGAAAGCCTGCATTTCATAAGCAAAGAGATACAGGGCTAGTGAATAAGAAAGCAGAGCTCTCTAGCCACTTTTTACAAGTCATACCCAGTGTTACCTTGACATGTTTGTTACTATCCTCAAATTTCATTTTTCTAATTTTTGAAGGGAGATGGTTTAGTAAACTATTTCTAAGGTCCCTGATAGTTTTAGGATCTTTTATTTTAATTTTATTGATTATTTTATTTATTAATAGAGTAGATTAAGGAATATTAGTTTTTTTTAGTTATCATTACAAGCACATTTTCATTGTCATAAGACAGCTTATCTTTCTGAGAAAAATGAAAATTACAATATCCCTGTTAGTTATTATTCGTTAGGGATAATAAGCAGCAAAAAGAAAAAATGAATAATTTTAGATCTTTAAATTTGGCTTTAGAGTACATTTACCTTTTGACCTGTTCATACTACAAATAAGAAGGAAGATAAAAAATTCAAAATCTCTTTCACCTGGCTAAAATTATCTTTAAATTTTTATTTGGGTTATATCATAATGTAACATATCTTTTCTTATTTGAAATTTTAAAAATCAAAGACTGGATAAAACTCTCCTCTTTATTCTATTTAAAGACCTGTTTGGTTTTTTCTTTTTGGTGGATTTTTTTTTTTTTT
>NW_016806758.1:70349-94733 GCF_001698545.2 Rhinopithecus bieti
TTCAATTTGTCTAATTTTCAAGTCAAAATTCTTAATCATCCTCCATCCCCATCATTAAACTTTTTCACTTGCACTTTATATGCAGTTAATCAACAAATACCATTAATTTTGCCTTCCAAATATATCCAATGTGATTATGTTCTATCACCTTTCCTGCTCCTACCTTGTTCCTAGTTACTATCTCTGTACTGAATTATAACAACTCTCTAAATTGATCTCTCTTTTCCCACAATTTTTCCTTTTATTTTTTCTCTGTACAGCAGCCAGAATAATCCTGTTTCAGCATAAATCAAAACATGTCTGTTCAGAGTCCTTTGGGGCTTCCCCCCCTCTTACTTCTTTAAAAGCCCTGAATTGTCAAAGACCTACCTGATAAAACCCCTTTACACTTTTAGATCTCGGTTCCTAATTCCCTCAGTTCCAGCCACACATCATAAATATATAATTATCTACAGTCACACCCTCTAACTAAACAACTGGTTCTCAGATTATGTATCAGAATCACCTAAAGAGTATTTAAAATATGTTGGTGTTAATTGAACATGCAATGTCCAACCTAACTTCAGGGCCTTTGAACTTAGGGTTCTCTCTATCCCATATAGTCACATACCTTGCTCCCTTATCTCCTTCAGGCTTTCTCTAGAATCACATTCTTCATGAGGCCATTTTAACCATGTTTTTTTTTTTCCTCATTGGCCATTCTAAATATGCGTAAATTCCATATTGCTATTGCATGCTTTATATTGCTCATACTACTGATCACAGCACAACCTTCCAAGTATTCTACTTTTATTTCTGCCTATATCCTACAGTAGTAGATGGTGTTAGAGCATTGCCCATACTTCCTCAACACTCCTTGTTCTTGCCCATACCTGCGGCATCCTATTAAAACACCTGCAGTTCCTTGTCTGAAGGTTTCGTTTCAACCTCACATGACCAGCAGTACTGGGAGTTGGTAAAGCTGGAGAATGAATACCCTGGCACTTTTGAGTGGGGATAACACTTAACTGTATCCTATACTATCTCCCGATTTTCCCCCCATGGAATCAGGTCTTGGCTTCCTGCATGATAACCTGCACCCATGACTGACTGACTTTCTCTGCCTCATTCCTCATTCTCCTGCAGTTGCTTTCTGAGATTATTTCCCAAATAAACTACTTTACGCAAATCCTTGTCTCGGGGTGAGCTTCTGGGAAAATCTTATCCAGGACACATTCCAATAATTCCTGGTCCTTTAAAGTAAAAAGTTTTCTGTCTGTTTAATTTTTACTGGTCTATCTCCAATAACTAGGACAGAACCTGGCAGGTAGTAGAGACTTCATACATATTTGTTGGATCAGCAAACCTCTATTATTAAACTTTTCTTAACCCTAATCTGAGCTCAGGGAAGGCAATCACCTAATTTACAACTAACATCCTCATACTAAAATATATTTCTTTCTTGTTTCAACTTCCAGTGCTGCTGCTTCTGAAAAATAAGTGAAGATTTTGTGAAATCAGTAAGTTAAGTTTAGGGAAAAAGAGAAATTTATTTTTAAAACAGGAATTACTTGCTACAGTGATTTCTAAATTTGGATACCTTGAATCCTGTGGCTGTAGTTTATGTTTCTGATTTGTGGATCCTAGTTTTCCTGAATCTAGACTCAACTGACTTGGAGTAATCCCATAAATATATTTTTAATGTTCTGTTGATGGTTCTGATATACAGCCCAGTTTTGGAACCACTTGCTCAGCTAGAGAATGCCACTTTATCAAGTATTTATACAATATGATACTTCAGAGGAGAAATATATACTCCTCAAATATCCACAGTTGTATTTAAATAAGAATCACAAACCTCTATTTAAAAAAAAAAGCTAACATTTAAAATGTCTATGAAAGTAATTTTTCAATATATGAAATATGTATTACTTCCCTTTCAAGTTGCAGTCACTTTTACTTCCTCTAGCTTAAGAAGGAGAAAGAGAAACTACTAAATATATGCACAAAGAAACACTGTTCATGTGCATATGTGATTTATGATATGAATCAACCATACAAATACAGAAAAGGGAACACCATTAAAATTATTTTGAGTAGTCTACATGTTATATTTTTAAATTATAGGTTACGAAAACTAGATTCTATTATGTACCTGCCAAATACAAATAAAAGAAATAAAATCGTACACATTTTACACATTATATATTAACCACTTTTTTTTGCATTTTTAAGCACTAGTGTAATTGTCATATTAAGGATTAATTCACTTGCCTCTTACTGGACTGGAACAAGAAAAAAAAAGGTAAGCAAGATAACTTTGTCTTCTCTCAAATTCTTCAGTGTAATTATCCCAACTCCCAAACAAAGGAAAGTGGATTAGAGAACCATCTGTCATTGGTAGCAAATTAATGCTCATATAGAAGTGACAAAGACTTTACTCCTTTTGGGTCACCTCTTTGACAAATTAAAAAAAAAAATCTATGTGAAAGTACAGACTAGGCTGCCCAGTAGTGACCCTTCAAGAAGGCTATGTCTTGAATCCTAATTATAAAAAATATCATCAATACACTGATCTAGGGATTTTCTGTAATGAGACATTTAGGTCATTCTCTTGTATCGGAGGGCAGTTGTTTCCCAGGAGAAGAATTGTTTGAGGTTTTCCTAAGAGTATATTTCTTAGTCAATAGAGTGTCAATCTGTATATATATATATAAAAGATATAAGATACTTCTGATACATACACACACACACACACACACACACACACACACACACACACACGCCTTCAGAAAAGGCTTAAGGTATCTTAATTCACTTTGTTTTTTCATGTAGTGAAACTTTGCTAGGAGGGCAGATAAGAACATGTGATGAAAATGGTCCACCTCATGGTTCTATGGTAAAAAATAAAATGCTTCTGGAAATGTAACTTCCTTTCTCACCTCTATGATCGTGCATAATAGAAAGAATACAAGACAGAGAAACAGGTATCTTGGATTAGGCTCCCTACTTTTGGTATGAATTACATGACTTTAGTTACTTATCTATCTTATATGTCATTCATTCATTCTTGAAATAAGGGACAGATATTTGCTAGGAACTGTGTTAGAGAATATTTAAAAAATGGGAAAAGACATGGTCTCTAGATTTGGGGAGTCTTTAATCAGAAAATTACCCAAATACAAAATTACAAAAGCATAATTATGTGATCACACAAAAAAAATGTATTTTTAAGAATTTCTTCAGTAGGGAGAGACAGAAGTCCAACACAAAGTGGCTTAAACAATGAAGAGAATTACTTGCTTCTAATAATTTATAAGTCTAATGACATAGCATTGGCTGGATTTAGATGAATACATGTCATAAAGACAGTTTAACTCTCATCACTTCTCAGTTTTCTCTTCTGCTCCGATAGATCCACACTTAGGTAAGATTGCTGCCTTCAGTTTCAAGTCTGTAAACTATCTCAGAAAAATACAGAGAGAAATTTTCTCTTCTCTATAGCTTAAAAAATAATCTCCATAATTAAGTTTCATTTGGTTTGTTTGGTTAGTGCATCACAGCATAAAACAATCACTGATGTAAGAGAGAGATAATGTTCTGATTGGCCAGTCTTGTTTTCCTTTCTGTTATGGAAAGTGGAGAAGGGTAGTTACTCATGAAGAATTGCAGTGCTGTTTCTAGAGAAGGAGAGAAAATGATGCTTAGTCAGGAAAAAATACATAAAAGAGATGTCTACCTACATATGAGTTTGAACAAACTGTAGTGGAAGCATAATAGAAGAAGCACCAAGATTTATTTGGGCACAATAGATGAGTAACAGTTGAAAAGAGGTAAACTGTGGATATAAACATGCAATTCTCATCACGCTCATGGTGCTAAAATCCGTTTAAAGCTGGGTATAGGTGTCAGGCACAGTGGCTCATGCCTGTAATCCCAGCACTTTGGGAAGCAGAACCGGGTGGATCATTTGAGGTTAGGAGTTCGAGACCAACCTGGTCAACATGGTAAAACCCCATCTCTACTAAAATACAAAAATTAGCCGGTTGTGGTGGCACATGCCTGTAATCCCTGTTACTCTGGAGGCTATTGTGGGAGGATCACTAGAGCCCAGGAGGTTGGAGTGAGCTGAGATTGTGCCACTGCACTCTATCCTGGGTGACAGAGCAAGACCTAATCCCCCCCCACACACCCCACCCCCCAAAAAAATAGATGGGGATAGCATTTCCCTAATGGTTTTCCACAAACCCTCAAAACATACAAAATTCATATTTCCTGCCAACTCTTACCATGAAATGCAATCCTTCAATCATGTAATCTGTTCTCCCATCACCTGGTGATTGTGTAGGTCAGGTCTTTACCATTTATTTCTTAAACCAGTGGCATCACACTTAAAATATTTGTCATATTTTCTGGCAGCCTGGTATCTTTGAAACACTGATATATTTCCTGCCATGCAGGTAAAAATAAACATTTTCCAAAACTGGTAATATGGTGTGGGGGAATCATAAAGTTATTAAGGCAACAGAAAGGTATTAAAAAGTTATGTTAGGCGAGGCGTCATGGCTCATGCCTGTAATCCCAGTACTTCGAGAGGACCAGGTAGGTGGATCATGAGGTCAGGAGATCGAGACCATCCTGGCTAACATAGTGAAACCTCATCTCTATTAAAAATACAAAAAAATAGCTGGGCGTGGTGGCAGGCACCTGTAGTACCAGCTACTCAGGAGGCTAAGGCAGGAGAATTGCTTGAACCCCAGGAGGCAGAGGTTGCAGTGAGCCAAGATCATGCCACTGCACTCCAGACTGTACAGAGCAAGACTCTGTCTCAAAAAAAAAAAAAAAAAACAGGAAAAACAGGAATTATGTCAATTACATATACTTGACAACTTTGATGAAATAAAGACAGTTCTTGAATGGAACAACTACCAAAAGTCACTCCAATGGAACAATAGAAATAGATAACCAGAAGGGTCCTACATCAAGTGATATAAATGCATTCATACAAGCATTTTATCAAAGTAATCTACAGTTCATGTATCTTCACTGTTTTTCCAAACACGTAAGAAAAAATAGCAATGCTATCCAAAATCTTCTAAAATTCAAAAGAAGACAATGCCCTACCTAATTTATTGAAGTCATCATTACCCTTTTACCAATAATAGGCTAACATATGAGAAGGAAAAAACAGCTAAAAGCCAATATGCCTAATAAATATACCTGTTAGAGTTTTCAACTATTACTAGAAAATCTAATTTAGCAATATATAAAATATTTAAATTAACATGATCAAATAAATTTGATTCTGGCAATACAACAATGGTTCAGCATTTAAAGTCAATTACACTTGAAGAAATGTTACTCATAGAGAGACTAAAAAATAAAAACAATATAATCTTCTAAATAGATACAGTAAAATTATTCGGCAAAATTCAACATCCATTCTTAATAAATCTCTAAACAGATTATACATAAATAAGTAATAAATAAAATAGATTATAGATAAATAAATCTCTAAATAGATTAGGAAAGAAAAGAACTTCTTCAACCTAATAAAAGGTGTACAAAAAAGACCTAGAGATAGATAGTATTGTACTTACTGGTGAAAGGTTAAATGTTTTTCCCTCAATGACTAGAGACAAGGAAAATATATCTGGCCTTATTATTCATATTCAACATCGTGATAAGTATTGTAGCCAATATAATAAAACAAGAAAAAGTATCAAGATTGAAAAGGAAGAACTAAAACGAAAGACTACTAAATAAAAACACTGTTGAAATCAATAAGTGAATTAAGCAAGGTGATAAAAGATCTATATAAAACAATAATATCTCAATATATTGAGACAATTTAAAATTAAAATAAAAAGCGTTACTGATACTAGTACCAAAATGCAATACGTATAGAACTATTACAAAATCTATATTGAGGAAGCAACAAAATATTGACAAATAATTTTTTAAAATAAAGATATATACCATGTTCATAAATTTGAACTTGTTAAGATGCGACTACCTCTAACTCCCTGAACTGATTTATAGACACAATGTAATCCCAATCAATATCATACCAGGATTCTTTTTCTTTATTTTTTAAGAAATTGACAAGCTGGTTCTAAATTTAGGAAATGTAACAGAAAGTAGAAGAGCAAAATTGGAAGAATCACACTACTTAATTTCAAGACTTTTTATAAAGCTGCAATATTCAGTACATTATGTTATGGGTGAATGCAGACATATAAACCAACAGAAGAGAAAAGAGTCCAGATGCAGACCCAAATATACATGGTCCATTAATTTTCAACAAGATTCAAAGGTAATTTAATGATAAACAATCTTTTTGAAAAATGGTGCTAGACAATGGGACTCATACATGCTAAAAAATGAACTTGGTTCTTGTGGTAGGCAGAATTTTGACCCTTTGTCTTTACCCTCTGGTGTTATGCCTATAAATACCTTCCATTACATGGCAAAAGGAAATTAATTTTGCAAATGGAATAAAGCTCACTGTTCAATTGAGCTTAAAATATGAAAATTACTGTAGATTATCCAGGTGAGATCAATGTAATTACATGAACTCTTAAAAGTGGAAGAGGAAGCCTTAAAAGTGGAAGAGGATATTCCAACAGAAAGATGCTATGATAGGAGAGAAGGTAGAAACAATGGAAGTGTCAAAAAAAGAAGGAAGGAAGGAAGGATGGAAGGACAGATGGACAGACGGGGGGAAGAAAAACTTTTTCGTTGTATTGATGTTCTCTATTGTGTTTTCTAAATTCTATTTCATTGATTTCTACTAATTATTTTTAACTCTTGTATCCTTCTCATTTAATTTGCTATTATCTTTACTGTCTTGTAAAGTAGAAGTTTAGGTATATATGCCTAGTACCACCAGATCCCAATGTTAGGTTACTGTTATCTCTTAAACAAATACATTTGAATCTTGACTACTAAAATTTAGTAAAATACCATTCAGTTCTAATATGTGTATAATGCATTATGTAATTATAATAATTTTGTATTTTAGACGAAAATTAACATCTGCATCATACAATGAAAAATATATGCATTTAAAATAGTTATCTAAATATTCTAAGAAAATTATAGATAATATGAATTTTTAAAAAATTTATTTTGCATTTTGGGTAATAAATGTATTTTTGAGTCAGCTTCTTTCAGCAGTTATTACCGGTGTTATCAGACCACCTATTTGTTCTCATATCTTGTTCTCCATGCATTCACATACATAATATTTAACATAAATGGATGTCTATTGAATATATTATTTTCCAACTTTTTAAATTTGAAACTATTCTGAAAATATCTTATGTTCATATGATTAGATCTTTTTAATCTTAGTGCAAATTACTAATGTACAGGCATACCTCAGAGATATTGTGGGCTCAGTTTCAGATCACTTCAACAAAATACGTATCACAATAGTGGGTCACACAATTTTTTTGGTTTCTCAGTGCCTATAAAATTATGTTTAGATCTTACTGGAGTGTATTTATTGTGCAATATCATTGTGTCTAAAAATTCATGTACCTTAATTTAAAACTACTTTATTATTAAAAATTGCTAACTATCATCTGAGCTTTCAGCTAGATGTAATCTTTTTACTGGTGGAAGGTCTTGCCTTGATGTTGATGGCTGCTGACTGATCAGAGTGGTGGTTGTTAAAGATTGGGGTGGCTGTTGCAGTTTCTAAAGACAATGAAGTTTATTGCGTTGGTTGACTTTTTATTTCATGAAAGATTTATCTGTAGTATGCAATGCTGATTGGTGTCATTTTGCCCAAAGTATAACTTTTTTCAAAATTGGAGTTAGTTCTCTTAAATCATGCTGCTGCTTTATCAATAAGTTTATCTAATATTCTAAATTTTCAGATTTCATTTCAACAATATTCATAGCACCTTACACAGAAGTAGGTTCCATCTCATAAAACCACTGCCTTTGCCTATTTGTAAGAATCAACTCCTCATTTGCATTATTATGAGATTAAAGCAATTCCATGACATTTTCAGACTCCACTTGTAGTTCTCTTGCTATCTTCAGTTACTTCCACCACTGAAATCTTGAACTATTCAAAGTCACCCAGGAAGGTTGGATCAGCTTCTTCCAAACTACTGTTACTTCAATATTTTAACATTCTCACATGAATCATGAATGTTCCTAATGGCATCTAAAAGAGTAAATCCTTTCAAAATGGTTTTCAATTTACTTTGGTTAGATCCATTAGGGGAATCACTGTGTGGCAGCCTTATGAGATGTATTTCTGAAATAAGATTTGAAAACCATAATTACTGCTTGATCCATGGATTGCAGAATGGATATTGTATTACAAGACATGAAAACCACATTAATTTTCTTATATATCTCCACCAGAGCTCTTGGGTAACCAGGTACATTGTCAATAAGCAATAATATTTTGAAATAAAACTTTTTATAGAGTATATCTCAACAGTGGGTTTAAAATATTCAGTAAACCATGCTATAAACAGATTTGATGTTTCCATCAACAGATTTGTTGTTTCCAGGTTTCATTGTTCTATTTGCAGAGCACAGACAGAGTAAATTTTGCAAAGCTCTTCAGGGCCTTAAGATTGTTGGGATAATAAATGAACATTGGGTTTAACTTAACGTCACCAGCTTCATTACCCCTAACAAGAGAGTCAGCCTGTCCTTTCAAGCTCTGAAGCCAGGCATAGAATTTATGAAAGTCCTAGATGGTATCTTTTTCCAATATAATGCTGTTTCATCTACATTTAAAATTTGTTGTTTAGTGTAGCCATTTTCATCAATTATCTTAGCTAAATCTTCTGGATAACTTGCTACATCTTACATTAGCACTTGCTGCTTCACCTTACGTTTGTATATTACGAAGATGGCTTCTTTCCTTAAACTTCATGAATCAATCTATGTTCGCTTCAAACTTTCCTTGTGGGCTTCCTCACCTTTCTCAGTCTTCATAGAATTGAAGAGAATTAGGGCCTTTTTCTGAATGACATTGCTGTTAGACAACTTCCCCATCATTCTGTAGGCCATATTTCCAGCAAATTCCCACAACACAACTTGTCAGGAGCTGTAATTGTCATCCTGGAAGCCAAAGCCATGCTGTTTTCTGCAAGGACTGGATCTCATTGCAAATGGGAGGATGACATTTTCCTTGCAGGTTTTACCATAGCAGTAGAGGTTGCTTGTTATGTTTGACTATCTTTGCATTCTTTAACATTCACTTTACTTCTTACTAGTTAATCCTCATTACTCCAATGTCTTTTACACTTCACAATCTTTATATTAAATACTCCCTTTTCAAATTACTATGCATTTTTTGTCTTGTCTCTGGGTTGGACCCTGACTGGAATTCTCCTATAAACTATTGCAGAGTATCGTAGTATGAATGTAACCTAGCTTAATCATTCCTTCATTAACGGACATTCAGGTTGTCTCCAATTTTTAATTGATTAAAAAATGTCTATTTATGATTTTTGGGGCCATGCTCAATTATTTCTAGAGGATAGATATCTAAAAGTAGACACACCATAGTAAATAATGTGCTATATAAATGAGCTATGGCTGCTGGAGACTAAACTCTAACCTTTATTTTTCTCTTGCCCAAATTCCTAACTAATGGGCCTGTGGAGTCACACCCTGCAAACTATAACATCTCATTAGATGGATTTTTATTAACTTTATATAATGTGGTTTACTTTCTAAATGGACTGTGGTATAGCATCAATGACAGAGAACAGGTCTTGAAGGAAATGAAAATATTTTAACCCAAAATATATACCTTTGACATATTTAGAAATTGCCGCCACAAGGCCAACAGATTGAAATGGCATGGCAAAGACCTGTTTTGTTGGGGATATTTGCATCTGCAGAGAATCACCATTAATGCAGCCAAGCCTTCTCTTTCTATACCTTTCCTGGATATAGGAGAGATTAACTGAGACTCAGACACCTTTAAGATCTGAAAAGACACATTGACCATCTATACTCTGTGAGGGCTGCTATTTGTGAGACTTCATAGACATAACAACAACCTTGGCCTTCACAACCCCTTTATTTTAACTCAAGCATTCCTTTCTACTGACTTTAAGTCTTCAAACAATAGCTTTACTCTCTCAATCAACTGTCAAATAAAGAATCCCTAAAACCCACCTATGATTTGTAAGCACCCCTACTAATTCCCCCACATTTGGAGAAATCTTGCCTTTTCCACCATAACCAATGTATACCTTCCACATATTGATTTACTGATTGTATTAGTCTGTTCTCACACTGCTAATAAAGACATATGCAAGATTGAGTAATTTATAAAGGGAAGATGTTTAATTGGCTTCACATGGCTGGGGAGGCCTCATAATTGTGGCAGAAGGAAAGGAGGAGCAGAGTCACATCTTACATGGTGGCAGGAAAGAGTGTTTGTGCAGGGGAACTCCCATTTATAAAACCATCAGATCTCATGAGACTTATTCACTACCATGAGGACAGTATGGGGGGATCTGCCCCCAATTATTCAATTATCTCCAACTGACCTCACCCTAGACACGTGGGGATTAAAGCAATTTAAAGGGAGATTTAGGTGGGGACACAACCAAAGGATATCATTGATGTATGATTTTACTTAAATTCCTATATCCCTGAAATGTGTAATATCAAACTGTAACAACCACGTCAGGTACACTTTCTCAGGACCTTTTAAGATTGTCACCCTGGGCCAGTCAGTCATATTGGCTCAGAATAAACCTCTTTAAATATATTTTGGCAGAATTTGTTTTTTTCTATCATCACTGCCATAACAGCATACCACAACTGGGTAGCTTGAATAACAAAAACATATGGTCTCACAATTCTGGAGATTAGATGCCTGTGATCAAGTTATTGACAGGTCTAGTGTCATCTGAACTCTCCTTGGTTTGTAGACAGCTACTATCATACAAAGTCCTCACATAGTCTCTGTATGGTCTCTCTTTCTCTCTGTATATTCTAATCCCCTTTCTTTTAACACCAATCATATTGCAGTAGGGCCTACCCTAAGTGCTGCGTTCCAATGTAATTACTTCTTTAAAGATCTTGTCTCCAAATATAGTCACATTTTGAGGACCCAGGGGTTAGGACTTTAACATGTGAAATTTGACCAGATGCAATTCAGTTGATAACATGCTTTTAAAAAAAAAATTGTGACATAATTCCAAACTGCATGGTCAACAAGAGCCAATTTATGTACTCATTAAAAGAGTCAAGTTGGTAATTTTCTCACATTTTCACCAATACTGCCTATTTCCAGCCCTTCAATTTTCTGACTGTTTTTTTTATGTGGATTGTTGTAATCCTCAGACAGGAATAGCTAAAGGAATTCAATATGTCTCATTCTTTTTTTTTCTCACATTTTTACTATTATCTTTCCTGAGTCCAGCTGTAATGTAGGGTAAGATATTATGTCTTTATTTCAGGCCTTTATGACTCTTCCTTGAAAAGTGTATCTACTAGCTATTATTCAAAATTCATTTTAGGTTCAATACCTATCACCTATATTACTGAGCAATGTTTGCTTCCCTTTAAAGTACACTGAAATATATTTGCTTCTATTCATTTACTTCTAAGAAAGAGTTTCTCGTATCAGTTATAATACAGCCCAGCTCTACTCTTCATAGTTGTGTTTAAGCCGTCTCCTGTGTGTTCTGCCTGTGATTCAGGTTTTACATTCTTTCTTCTTTGTGAGCCACATATTGATCCAAGCTAAATAGATACTGCATTGTGAAGGCATATACACACTCAGATTTCTTGCATAAGACTATTACAATCTTTCCTGGTTGCAACTTAGTAACTTTATTTTTTTTATATTTTGAGGACCACAAAAAGTACATACCTCCATGTGATCTAAAAACTAAATCTTTGGTCTTCTCAAAGAAAAACATCTTCACAGACTCTATATGACATTATTTTCAGACCTCTCAATACTTTATTTTACTTTGGGATACATCATATTTAAACAATCCTCAATGAATTTTTGAAGACCAGTTTCTTGCAGTCATAATCACTGACCTGGTTTCTTTCTTAATTTCTTCATTTATCAATTAGATTTTTACAATGACTTTACTTCAGAATTTCCAATAATATACCCATACTCATTTTCCTCTATTTGATAAAGTTTTACCAAATTTGTCTTTAAAAGAGGTGTGACCATTTTATGTGCCTGCATTTAAAAGTATTAGGTTCCACCCAGACCCCAAGTCTTGAGGTCATCCCAACTGGTACCAAATATTTTCTCCAAGTTCACCTTGAAATATCACTCCTTCCCTTATCTCTAGTACCATGAGATGAGTTTATGGCTTCCATAATATGACCTTTGAAATGATACATTATTTATTTTAAAAAACCCACTTACAGAAAGTAATTTTCTAAGAAATTTATATTCATTCTTCCAGACCCAAATCAAATATCACCTTACTTCATAAACTCAAGGAAAATTAAGTCCTGCCTCTCCTGTGTTTCCACAGTGTCCTCTTTCTCTATTTATAATATTTATTACCTATCTTTGCATGTGTGTATATGTATATATACATGTATATATGTATTATATATACACATACATATAGATGTATATGTAGACACATACATCTATATACATACAGATGTGTATATACACATACATCTACATGTGTATATACTATACATACATATGTATATACATGTGACATGTATGTGTATATACACATCTGTATGTATATATGTATAATGATTATAGTTTATGTATCATGTATATATGGCAATGTATATTACATTATATGTATCATGTATATATGTTATAAGTTTATACACACTATCCTTTTTTAAATTTATCATATATTTTTTCATCAAGGACATGTGTATTTCAGTACTGGTCACAGTAAGACTCAGTGAGGTTGGAATTGATGCTAAATTGGTCCACTAATATTAATGATACCAAACTTCTCTCAATATTAAGCTTAGGACTATTGCCTTTTATTATAAGTTCCTACTATTCTGATTAAATAGGCTGTCTCCTGATTTCTCTAGGTTTGTGGCATTTTCTCTTTACAGTAATTAAATGAAAGCATACCACCTCATCCTATAGAACAACACTTCCTTCTCACTTGGTACTGTAGTAGAAAAAATTATAAAAGATTTTCTAGGAAATACTTTATTGAGTTCAACTCGTTTTTTCCTAATAATGCACTTCTATAGATAGCTTTCATCGGTGGTATTTAAGGAAACATATAGCATATAAGATTTTTGAAACATTTTACATTAATGGCAGAGGCCATCAAAAATTACTTTGTTTTTATGACACTCTATTATCTTGGAAAATTATTGCAAATTTTTGTGAATTATTAGAAAAATAAAAAATAAAAATTTTCAAATAAATTTTCAAAGTGTATCAACACATAAAGATGTAACATCCTGAGTTACAAACAAAAAAAATGTTAAGATTTATCATGGCATTGGCAAATCGTTTTAGTTAGGCCATTGAATGCATGGTTTCAATTCTCATCCTACTAAGAAATGAACATATAAATTCAGGAATTTATTATGTGTGACTAACTTTCTTACTTCAGAGTACTTTTTTCTTTTTGCTGACACAGTCCTATTTTTAGCCACAAAATTGAAATTTTATAAAGCTGGAATTTGATTAGTTCTATGTGACAGTTAACTAGGTGGGCAAATACAGTATATAAGATTAACTATTTGCAAAAGAACAAAGTTATGAAAATTAGATACATCTTTCTCAACAGTAGAAACCTAAGTGAATTGAAAGGAGCTGTAGATATTTATGGTTCATTTTAAGGTAGTGGTTTCCAAACTTTTATGTTCCATGAACTACTTACAGACTTTTCTTTAGGATCAGTTGAAAGATAAAAGAAGAGTCTTACAAATTGAGATACAAATAATCACCTTTATTATTGATAACACTGATAGTACTGGAAAATGTGACTGATTTTTTGCCTAAGTTGACCTCACAGTACTTTATCCATAAGATAGACTTACTCGTTCAACTAGACAGAGTATAGATCACAAGTTTTGCCATTGAAGAAATGGTACATTTGAAGTCACAGCAAAAGGAAATTGTGTGCAGTGTGTGTTTCTTGAAGATAAAGTGGTTCCCCAAACAGAGATGAAGTGGCATGCCCAGGTCCTCCTTTCAAACTCAAAACGACATCTCTTCTTAACTGGAGTAGAGAAAGTGAAGAGGTTGAGAGATCAGAGAGGTGTTGCTCTAGGGAAGTTCTATCCACATATAAGCCAGATAATTAAAGACAGGTATTCCACACTAACCTTTATTTTTTTTGTGTTTCTAAACATACTGAGAAGACCACAACAATCTACTATTCATATCACTTTACGATTTTTGGAGGAGGAGTCCTAGCATGTGGTTCCTGAGATGCCTTCTGAGACCTTCCCAGGTTCTGCAGATCCACCTATTGCTATACTTGGCCATGTACCCTATGCTAGCATCTGCCATTCACATCTGAATCTCCCTCCTTTCCCCAAATACCTCAAGTCACCTGGATTTCCCCAGGGGTGCAGATTGAACTCTAATCCAGAAGATTTCAAACAATCTGTGATGAAGCATGTGGGTTATTTTTTTAAATTCTGCTTTTTACCTGATTAATTTTGTGAAGTGCAATGGAAATGAATGACCAGAAAAATGATAGAATACTCAAATGTCACATCAGTTTCAAAATACTATACTAGTTTCTAAACTTTTATTTTCAATCTCTGTCATTCACTACTTGTGTTTCAGGACTGATTATGTGACCTTATTTTAACAAGCACTGGCCTAAGCCATGCATCTTTACCCAGCATTTGGCTAAGTTGCTCACCTTCCAGAATCTGTAATAATGGCACAATATTCATTTCTATAGCAGCCCTACAGCGGTTATGATACTTGACACTCAGAATGTCTTCCATGATTAGAACATAAAGAAGCAAATGAGTTGACCAAATGTAGGGGGTTTTATTTCTCATTCTTTTTCTCTGCTTTGACTTTCTCTCAAATATTTCTAATCTTTCTAGCAGATTATGACATTTTATTAAAGGACTTTGAATATTTTCTATTCTATATCTCGATAGATGATGTGCTAACCCTATTGCTCTGAAGTTTCTTCATATCAAATTATATTTTAAAAAGTATTCTACATAAAGTTTTATATTTGAGTGCCTAATGGTGTATCCATTATCGTAGCATCATATAGAATAATTTCTCCATCCTAAAAATACTCTGCACTCTACCTGTTAATTCCTCCTTCCTTCCTAGCTTCTGGCAATCACTGTTGTTTTTATAGTGGTTATGTAGCTGGAATCATATAGTTTGCAACCCTTTTTAAGTTGGGCTTCTTTCACTTAGTAATATGCACTTAAGTTTCTTCCATGACCTTTCATGGCTTGATTGTTCATTTTTTAGCACTGAAAAATATTTCATTGTCTAGATGTATCACAGTTTATTTATCCATTCACCTATAGATGGACATCTAGATTACTGCTAAGTTTTGGAAATTATAAAAAAAGTTACTACTAACATCCATATGCAATTTTTTTTTTTTTTTTTTTTTTTTTTTTTGCATGTGTGCACGTAAGTTTTTAACTACTTTGGGTTGATATTAAAAGGTACAATTGCTGGGTCATATGGTAAGAGCATGTTTAGTTTTACAAGAAATGGCAAAACTGTCTTCCAAAGTGTCTGTAGCATTCTGAGTTCGAGTTGCTCCACATTCTTGTCAGCATTTTATATTATCAGTGTTTTGGATTTCTGTCATTCTAATAGGAATGTAGTTTTATGTCATTGTTATCTTAATTTGCATTTCTCTAATGATATGGGATGTGGGCCTTTTTTTAATTTGGCATTCTGTATCTTCTTTGATGAGGTGTCTCATAAAGTATTTACCTCTTTATTTATTTATTTATTTTGAGACGGAGTGTCACTCTGTTGCCTGGGCTGGAGTGCATTGGTGCAATCTCAGCTCACTGCAACCTCTGCCTCCTGGGTTCAAAGCAATTCTCCTGCCTCAGCCTCCTGAGTAGCTGGGATCACAGGCGTCTGCCACCACACCTGGCTAATTTTTTATATTTTTAGTAGAGATGGGGTTTCACCACGTTGGTCAGGCTGGTCTTGAACTCCTGACCTCATGATCTGCTGGCCTTGGCCTCCCAAAGTGCTGGGATTACAGGCATGAGCCACCACACTCAACCATATCTCATTTTTAAATTGTGTCATGTGTTCTCTTAGTAAGTTTTAAGTGCTCTATGTATAGTTTGGATAGCAGTCATTATCAGATATGACTGTGGCTTGTCATTTCATTCTCTTGATAGTGTCTTTTGCAAAAAATGTAAGTTTAATAAAGTCCACTTTATCAATTTTTATTTATTGTGCCTTTAGTGTTATATTTAAAAAGTCATCGCCAAACTCAAGGTCATCTAAATTTTCTTCTGTACCACTTTCTAGTAATTTCATATTTGTGTGTTTTACATTGAGGTCTATGATTCCTTTTAAATTAATTTTGGTCAGATATATAAGGTCTGTGTCTCGATTATCTTTTTATTTTCATGTAATAATGTCCAGTTGGTCCAGCAGCATATATTGCAATGACTATGTCTTAGACAAATTTCCTTTGCTTCTTTGTCAAATAGTAGTTGACTATAGCTAGGTCGCTCATTTCTGCTTTCTCCACTGTTTCATTTATCTGTCTATTCTTTCACCAGTTTTACCCTAATTTAATCACATATATTTACAATAATTTTTGAAGTCAGATAATGTCAGTCCACAAACTTTGTTCTTCTTTTAGTTATTTATTAGTATGAAATGTCAGTTTCCAGATTTTCATTTTCCACTGTGTGTTTTCAGATACAAAATGAGTTTCTACAGATAGATAGAGTTGGATCTTGTTTTCAAAATATATTCTGCCAATATATTTTTTTAAATGTGGAATTTAATCCATTTATTTTAAATAGTTACTGAAAGAGAAATATTTCACTTTGCTATTTTTTAATTGGGTTTGTTTGTCTTATAGCACTTCTGTCTTTCATTTTCACCTTTATTGACTTTCTTTGTATTTAGTCGATTTATTGTATGGACATATTTGAACTCATTTCTCTTTTCCTCTTGTATGTATTCTACAAATATTCCTTTGTCAATTCCATGAGGATTGTATTAGCTCATTCTCTTATTGTTATGAAGAAATACCTGAAAGTGGGTAATTTATAAAGAAAAGAGGTTTAGTTGGTTCACAGTTCTTCAGGATGTACAGGAAGCATGACTGTGCAGGAAATTTTCAATCATTAATGGAAATAGAAGCAGAAATATCTTAGATGTCTGAAACAGAAAGAATAGAGTAAAGGGGGAGGTGCTATACACTTTTAAACAACCAGATATTGTAAGAACTCACTCTCTACCATGAGAATAACTAGGGGAAAACTGCCCCCATGATCTAATTACCTCCCACCAGGCCCCTCCTCCAACATTGGGGATTATAATTCTATATGAGATTTGGGCAAGGACAAAAATGCAAACTATATAATTCCTACCCAGCCACTCCCAAATATCACATCCTTCTAATTTTGCAGAATACATTCACCCCTTCTCAACAGTCCCAAGTCTTAACTGATTTCAGCATTAATTTAAAATCCCACAGTCTAAAGTCTCATCTGATACAAGGCAAGTCCTATCTGCCTATGAGCTTGTAAAATCAAGAACAAATTATTTACTTCCAACATACAATACAAACAACAGGCATTAGGTAAATAGGCCTGTTCCAAAGAGGAGAAATCATTCAAAATAGAGGGGTTATAGTTCCTATGCAATTTTGAAACACAGCAGGGTAGTCATAAATATTAAAATTCCAAAAGTATCTCCTTTGATTCCATGTCTCGCATCCAGGCAACACTGATGCAAGGAGTGGGCTCCCAAGGCCTTGGGCATATTCACTCCTGTGACTCTGCAGGGCACAGACCTTGTGGCTGCTTTCACAGGCTGGTGTTGAGTGCCTGTGGCTTTTCCAGGCACACAGTGCAAGTTGTCAGTGAATATACCATTCTGGGGTCTGGAGGATAGTGGCATTCTTCTCATAACTCCAGTAGGCAGTGTCCTAGTGGGGACTGTGTGTGGGGACTCCAACCCAATATTTCCCCTCTACTCTGCCCTAGTACAGGTTTTCCATGAGGGTTCCACTCCTGCAGCAGACTTCTATCTGGACATTCAGGCTTTTCTATACATGCTCTGAATCTAGGCGGAGGATCCAAAACTTCAACTCTCACCCTCTGCAAACTTGCAGGATTAACACCACAGAGAGGCTGCTAAGGCTTACAGCCTGAACTCTCTGAGACATCTCTGGAACCCTTTTAGTCACAGCTAGAGCTGGAGCCACTAGGATGCAAGGGGCAGTGCCCCAGGGTTTCACAGGGCAGCAGGGACCTGGGCCCTGCCCATGAAACCATTCTTCCCTCCCTAGGCCTCTGGGTCTGTAATGGGGAGGGCTGCCACAAAGCTCTTTAAAATGTCATTGAGAATTTTCCCATTGTATTAGCTACTAACTTCAGCTCCTCTTTACTTATGCAAATTTCTGCATCAGGCTTGAATTCTTCCCCCCAAAATGGGTTTTTCTTCTCTACCACATGGTCAGGGTGCAGATTTTCCAAACTTTATGTTCTGCTTCCCTTTTAAATACAAGTTCCACTTTTAGCTCATTTCTTTCCTCATGCATATGAGCATATGCTGTTAGAAACAGCCAGGTCAACAATTGAAAACTTTGTTGCTTGGAAATTTCTTCCATCAGATACCCTCAACCATGACTGTCAGGTTCAGAGTTCCCAATAAGTTCCTCACATCCATCTGAAACCTCATCAGTCTGAATGAAAAACTGTTAAAGCAGCAAGAGAAAAATGACTCATTACATAGAAAAGTCCTCAAAAAGATTATTAGTAAGTTCTTAGCTGAAAATCTCCAAGTCAGAAGGAAGTAGAATGATATATTGAAAGTTCTTAAGCAAAATAAAACAAACAACAAAAATCCCTTGTAAATTAAGAATTTTAAGACACAGAGAACTAATCAAAAAGCATACAAACAAGTTAGAACACTATAAATTAGGTTCACTTTGCTCTGTAAGGCTTACGAAAGGACTTTAAGGACCAGCCCAATGCTTTTAATCTACTCCATGACGTATAAGGAGGGAGGGAGGTATGAATGAGCAAAATTCCACATGATTTCCCACCAGTGTGTGACCCTTTCTTGATTGGATTTTCACTTGGCCACTGAAATCACTAATTGATTTCCAGAACTTCTAAAAAGTTACATTAGCCAGTCTCTAATTGTTTCTTGTTTCTTTGGAGAAAACAAGAGCTTAGAGGTTTCTAGTCCACCATCTCTTTAACACCTGTATCCACAGTGCCTAGCACCATAAGAAACAAATACCAAGTAATTATCACCTGAAATGTAAGGAAGTTACAAACATTTAGTATCAGGACTAGAGTAACTGATCTATTGAGTATTTGCTTCCCAGTAGATTGCCATATTGGCCAAGGTCCATAATGAAAACTTACCTAACAAGAGTTATGATTTTATTAAGAATACAACTCAAATGGTGATAAATGATTGCCACTGACATCCTCCTTAAAATTTCCAAGGACTGGAGTATTCAGAAAACATACTTATTTTCTTCTGAAAGATAACTATTTTTTAACAGCAAATGTTTTGGTAATCTAGTTGGAAATTTAGATTTTATTACTAAACGGAAAGGTGTATGTGTTACCCCTTTCCATAAAACAAAGCAATAAGAGTAGTTGCCTCTTTCTCTTATTGGTAAATTTGTTCAAGGAAACTGGAGACAACTAGTTGTAGAGATTCGTCTGCATCATAAATACAAACGAAAGTCTCAGGATAAGCAAGGGGTTCTCTTTCTGCTCCTGCCCTCTCAGATTAAGCTAGTATGTTGTCATGAGTGTAATCAGTGATGCCGTTTACTACTTATAACAAAAAAAAATCTGTGGTCACTAATGGAAAGTATTCCTTAATTTGCCATGATTAACTTTATAAAATTAATGTTAAAACAGGACGATATGACTGTGAATTAAAAGAATGTTGTTTATGGATCATTACTTCTTTCAAGTTAAAATCTTCATATTTCTCCTCAAAGCTTGTAGTTCAATGCTAGTTTTTATCCTGGGAGAATGGAAACAACAGGGGCAATTATATAACTGTCTGGATCAATACAATAGTCAACACCATATAATTCATCCAAAGATAAACAGAATTTTTAAACCAATTGCTCCTCAAATACAATGAGATTTTCATGCACCATTATCTATATTATGGGTTTACAATGGTAAATAATATATAATTATATATATACACATATATATATGGTTGGTGCAAAAGTAATTGTGATTTTTCCCATTAGAAGTACTATATGTTATATGTATTTCTATGTGTCTGTATTATATAGCATACATGTAATACGATATATGGTCATACATAGGTGTAGGTGTGTGTATACGTGTGTGTGTGTGTGTGTGTATGGCAGAATAAATAGGGGTAATATTTAAAATATTTCACAAGTTCATTGGATATGTACCAATTAAAACAAACACTGATAATAGCACTGAAGAAGGATTATACATGACACCTGCTCACTAACTCTTTCTCCTTACAATGATGAATTCTTCTGGGGAATGTTGAGGAGGGAGCAGGGAAGCACATAAGGGGCTTGAAGGCAGTTTAAATATAGAGACATTTCAATATTTAAAAAAAATAAGTCCAGCCAAACTGAATATTGACTAAATATCTCCACATAATCATTTCCATTAACATTATTGTGCAAATGCTAAAAATATTGTATGTATTGATACAGAGTAATATGCCATATGTTTTCAACAACTTGCTAAGTTGGCAACTAGGCCTTTGAATTTCTATGTTAGAGATAGAGAAACTAAGTCTCAGAGTTAAAACTATTTACATTTCAAAGCATGATCACAGTTGTAGGAAGTAGCCTTTTTGTACCTGCATTGTGGGAAAGTCTATTAACCATTCCTAAAGTTTGGTTAATTCAGCCAAACTCCAAAGATAGTTTAATTTTGTAAAATTACCATTGCTTCAAGAATCAGAAAATCTTGATGCTAGTCTTTTCCTGTTACACATTATCTGTTTACTGTTATTAAATATTTTGACCACTTTGAAACTCAACTTTGGCATTTACCAGAACAATTGTGTTAGATTTTATCACAAGGGTTTCTCATTATTTGCAAAGTAATCTTCACAAAAGACAGGGGAAAGACAAAGCTTTCTCTCTCTCTCTTTTTTTTTTTTTTTTTTTTTTTTTTTTTTTTTTTTTTTTACAAAAGGCTACTGAGGAGAACGACATCTCTCCCAAACCCTGGCAGTTAAAATATATGATCAATTAGATATTCCCTCTAAAATTTTAAATTTGAGAATGTGATACAGAGACATAGGGTTCTACAGAGGACTATTTCTAATGACATCTAGGGCACAATTGAAAATCTAGTGACATGGTGATCTAAGCCCAGGTTCAGCAGGGTTCAGCACCATCGCACCAAATGCTATATTGAAAGCTGTAGATAGTGCTGTGTTGGTACCCTAAGGTGAATGTTCATATGACAATACTGGGCTTCCATTAGTCTCTGCCTAAACCAATTCTTCAACCGTCTAATTCATTCCACCAGGTACCTGATAACATTTCATACAACTACTTTCTGTTTAAGTTACGAAAAGAAACTCTTTAAGCTGCCAAGAATAATAGCTTAGTAAACCAGAAATGATTACTAAAAGACATCAGTATCAGTACCAGGAGAACCAAATTTCAGGAAAATGATCAAGTCTGAGATTAGTTATTTGGTCTACTTAGGAAGAAAGCAGTGGAAGTTGAGATAGCTCTAAGTGAGTCACCCCTGTGTGTGCAATGGCAGAAGAGTAAAATTATCAACTGTGTACACTAGAAATAAGTACTAGGTGAAGTGAAAACTTCAGAAGAAAATAACTTTTTTTTTTTTTTGAGACGGAGTCTCGCTCTGTCCCCAGGCTGGTGTGCAGTGGTGCGATCTCGGCTCACTGCAAGCTCCGCCTCCCGGGTTCACACCATTCTCCTGCCTCAGCCTCCTGAGTAGCTGGGACTACATGAGCCCGCCAGCATGCCTGGCTAATTTTTTGCATTTTTTTTTTTTTAGTAGAGACGGGGTTTCACCATGTTAGCCAGGATGGTCTCGATCTCCTGACCTTGTGATCCACCCGTCTAGGCTTCCCAAAGTGCTGGGATTACAGGCATGAGCCACCGCACCTAGCTGAAAATAATTCTTAAAGGGCATGAGAAAAATAAGCACTGTGGTGGTAGTGGGTGAGAGGTGAGTGGTATGTATTTTTAATGGTATCTAGATAGCTTAGAAAGAATAATACACATATTTTAAATGCACAGTACATTAAAGTGTATGGACTTTCAATGATTGTACTGACACATTTTTATATCCTATAGTGACGCAGTTAAGAAAACTGAAAACTGAATGCAAAGTTTGACCCTGCACATGAACAACTTAAAATTGCAATCCTCTTCCAAGATATTTACTATGTAAAGGAAGACCATTTTTTAAAGTCCATTCATACTTCTCTTCATTTGACACAGACATATTCCTAGAGTACAATTCTAGTAAGTCTTAGAATCTGATTATACAGTGAACCCTGGAGATAATGATTTCTACAACAAAATAAAGATTTTTTTATTTGTATGTAGTAAAATCTGGAGATTATAAAAAAAGGCTTACATTATTTTATACTAATAAAGAATGTCAATTCAGATTTGATGAAATTTTTGATACGTATGCACATTAAACAATTCAGACATTGATGGCAGAGCTTGAAAGCCTGAGCAGTTTTCAGTTGTTTATTCCTTGGTAGATGGGCTGAAATCTGCCTCAGTGTTAACCTGTGCTACATAAATTTGGATGTGCAAAGTCTCTTCATAAAATATATAGTAAGAAACTAATTTAATATGTATTTATTAAATGCCTTCTCTGTGGCTGGCACTCTATAGGTGCTGGCAAAACTGCAGTGAACAGAGCGCTTATCTCTGTTCTCATGGAGCTCAGATATTTTTTAGGTAGAGGACAAAAACAGACTCAAGTAAAAACATACTGAGCAATGATAAGTTGTGACAAATGAACACTGGAAAAAGGCTTAGGGAGTTCTGGAAGGCTGTATTATTACTTACATTTTAATATTAGGAAATTAAGAAATCAAGGTCCTGAAAGTAGGTGTCTTGCCTAAAACTGAATATAAGGCCAATGTCAAAAAAAAAAAAAAAAAAAAAAAATGGCTGCCTTAGAGGTTATCATTTATTTTATAAAGTCTAAGTAGCCAAAACATTTTAATATACAAACACACATATGCACACACACACACACAAACATACACAAACACACTACATAGATAAATATATTACTAGAGCAAGGTCTGTTTATTAACACACACATCCAGTAGGTAGCTGTCCTGACTATAGCTCATGGTATTATAACCACATGTTCACTTACATTATAATACCACCAATACAACTATCTGAATGAATAACTGAAAACATTTTCATATAATGGAAGTTATCAGTCATCCTGATAATGTAGGTCTTTCTTGACAAGTTAATATTGCCAAAGCTTCTCTATTAGGAGTGAAAACACATGCATTCCAATCTTCAGGCTGATACTTTAGTTAAAAAGCTAGTAGTTGTGTTCCGAAGATGGCCGAATAGGAACAGCTCCAGTCTACAACTCCCAGCGCCAGCGACACAGAAGACCGGTGATTTTTGCATTTTCAACTGAGGTACTGGGGTCATCTCACTAGGGAGTGCTGGACAATCGGTGCTGGTCAGCTGCTGCAGCACGACCAGGGAGAGCTGAAGCAGGGCGAAGCATCGCCTCACCTGGGAAGCGCAAGGGGGGAAGGGAATCCCTTTTCCTAGCCAGGGGAACTGAGACACACAACACCTGGAAAATCGGGTAACTCCCACCCCAATACTGCGCTTTAAGCAAACGGGCACACCAGAAGAATATATCCCACACCTGGCCAGGAGGGTCCCATGCCCACGGAGCCTCCCTTATTGCTAACACAGCAGTCTGTGATCTAACCCCAAGGCAGCAGCGAGGCTGGTGGAGGGGTGCCTGCCATTGCTGAGGCTTAAGTAGGTAAACAAAGCTGCTGGGAAGCTCGAACTGGGTGGAGCTCACAGCAGCTCAAGGAAACCTGCCTGTCTCTGTAGACTCCACCTCTGGGGACAGGGCATAGATAAAAAACAACAAAAAAAAGCAGCAGAACCTCTGCAGACGCAAACGACTCTGTCTGACAGCTTTGAAGAGAGCAGTGGATCTCCCAACACGGAGGTTGAGATCTGAGAAGGG
>NW_016806758.1:97865-108765 GCF_001698545.2 Rhinopithecus bieti
AAATAAATAAATAAAAGCTGATAAATTCAAGTTTTTACAAATGGCTATGTAATTACCTACTGTAAAAAGGAGTGACCTCATGATCATCCATTGATTTAGCCTATATTCCATGCAATTTTAAACTTAAATTCTAAATTTTTAAATTAATAGACATGAGAATGCTTCTTCTGAAAGATGTGATTCTAAAAGAAAGAGAAGAAAATATTTTGTATGTCTAACTTTTAACCAGGAGTTGTGGGAAGTTTTCAATGTTCAAGAAACTGTTTAAGCAGTTTTGTTTATGATCAAAATATGTTCATTCTCTCAATTTCTGAACCAATAATTGGCTTGTCATTATAAAGCGTTAACAAAGTTATTGTGACAAAATATTTTCTGGAAAAATAATGCATCTATTTTTTGACTTCCTGTGGCCCTACTGTCCTTGCTTCCCATAACAAAGGTATGGAATGATATAGAACGTTCTGCTCTTTATCTTTTGGGGCCTATATAAAATTGGCAAATCCATGAGAGAAGCAGCTGCAAAGGTGATGAGGGACTTGGGCTGCACCACACATATCCTCTGTAGCAGATGGACTGTGTCCTCTTCTGCCTGGCCCATCACTATCAGTTTAACAATAAGACAACATCAAAACAGTTATTAGAGTGATTGTCAGCTTCAACTCGGTTGCACTTGGCTTACAGGGTGACAGGTAACAACCATATAAAGCAAGTAGGAACTCAGCATTTATTTCTAAATGTTTAGG
Source organism: Rhinopithecus bieti (assembly GCF_001698545.2). Classification (NCBI taxonomy): domain Eukaryota; kingdom Metazoa; phylum Chordata; class Mammalia; order Primates; family Cercopithecidae; genus Rhinopithecus; species Rhinopithecus bieti. Next base: position 98,609 of record NW_016806758.1, read on the forward strand.
CTGAAATCAGCACTTTCAATCACTTATGCAAGTTGAACTTTTGCTTCAGCTGGCTAGATGTTGAGTCTATTCTAACATAAATAAGATCGAAATCTTAGTGTTCGCTTAAAAAATGTCAAGATTCAGAATACAAGGCCAGAATAGCCATGACCATACCTGGTAAAGGAAAGCTGTTTTGTTAAATTGATTCCAGATTTCAAGTTACCAAAGAACCCTTGTATTAGTGAAAAACCAAAGAGAATCTACATTTAAGGAAGAGATTTTAGATTTATGCACTTACTTGAAAATGTATCTAACACTACTGTGTATGTTCTATATGTTTGTTATTAATTCTTTACTCATTTGGGGAGGTTGAATTGAAGGTATCATAAATCAAAGTAATTAATAATTGCAATATTGTTTCTAATTCAGTCAGGTGTCCCTTACATTGGGGATGCACTCTGAGAAATGCATTCTTAGGTGATTTTTCATTGTGTGAACATCACAAAGTGTGCTCACACAAACCTAGATGGTATAGCCTACTACACACATACGCTATATGGTATGTGACTCCTAAGCTATAAACCTGTACAGCACATTACTCTACTGAATACTGTAGGCAATTGGGACACAATAATACTTGTACATTTAAATATATGTAAACATAGAAAATGTATGGTTAAGAAATTATATAAAAGATTTGAAAAATGATGCACTTGTATAGGACATTTACCATGAATGTAGCTTGCAGGACTGGAAGTGACACTGGATGAGTCATTGGGCGAGTATTGAATGAATGCGAAGCCCTACGACATTATAGTATTGTAGAATTTAGAAACATTGTACACTGAACCTACACTAAATTTACTTAAAAGATTTTTATTTTCAATGATAAGTTAACCTTAGCTTCATAAACTAAGGTTTATGAACTCCTTTTCTTCATAAACTTTTAAATTTGTTTCTTTTCACTCTTTTATAAAACTTTTTTATGTACAGCTGTCCAAAAAAATGTTTTCTTTCTTTTATTCTTAACATATAAGCTCTTTTCCTTTTCATATTTTAATCTTATCTTTTACTTCTTGAACTTTTTTGTTAAAAACTAAGACACATACACACTGGCCTAGGACTACAACTGGTCAGGGTCATCAATATCGCTATCTTCCACCTCCACATCTTATCTCACTGGAAGGTCTTCAGGAGGAATAACATACATGGAACTGTTATCTCCTATGATAACAGTGTCTTCTGGAATATTCCCTGAAGAACCCTCCTAAGTCTATTTTACACTTGACTTTTTTTTTTTTTTTTTTAAGTAGAAGGAATAAACTCTAATGTAACAATACAAACATAGTATAGTAAATATACAAACCAGTAACAGTCATTTATTATCATTATCAAGTATTATGTAGTCCACATAATTGTATGTGCCATACTTCATACAACTGGCAGCACAGTTGGTTTATTTATACCAGTATCACTACAAGCATATGAGTAAGGCGTTGTGCTATGATGCTACAACAACTATGATGTCACTAGGTGACAGGAAATTTTAGCTTTTAAAATATTATGAGACTGCTGTTGTATGGTCTTGACTGAAACATCCTTATGTGGTGCATAACTGTATAAAGTACATATTAAAAAATTCACAATATACCCATTATTTATTGAAGAAATACTAACATTTCAGTAATAAATTAGGGATGGAGGTCAAATTCTTCCAAAGAGGTCAGACATGTCCTGGGTGTTTCATGTAAAGATACAGTTTTGACCCAGGACTCCTACTGGTGTTGGTCAGGAAGAGTATAAACAGGGCCTCTCAATTCTGACTCAGGCATCTATCACAGTGATTCTGTTGTTCTGTCCTCCTCACCTAAAATGCAATTAACTCTGGATGGGGGGCTGTGACAATGGGAATTGGTCAAGAGTTTAGCTCTTAGATGTAGAGAGGCCCTTTGCCTGGGAGTACAAAAAAGAATCAGATGACCCCATCTCCTAAGATTATGGAAAACATTCTCTGACCTCAGGACAAAATCTGTCTCTATTACAGCCTAAAGGGTGTAAGTGAGGACCCAGTTTTTATAGGGCTGGACCCAACCCTCTTTACTCTTTGTGACTAACCTAACAAAACAGGACACAACAGATGCCTGATAATCTCTCTGTACTTAACATTGCCCTCACACCTGCCACCAAGACCACAAGAGTTAGTGATTTCTCAGCAAACACTTTGGGCATTCAGGAGTTTCTTTCCATATTTTCATCCTGTAGCCACTTCCCATAAAGTCAGCCTGAAACTGAGAGGGAAGAGAGAAAACTCACCTATGTCTACAATGCCTGTTGTACCCCATTGTCTCATTTTATTTTTATTCTCAAGTTCCAACATGAATGGATCATTATTTTAAGATGGAGTCAGAGGAAAATATTTGAAATTAGCTCATAATTAAATTTAACAGATTGCTTTAAAATCAGAAATAGCTACAGCAGCTATAAGAAATATGTTCAAAGTATTTTCATATCTCAAAACAATTCCTTTTTAAGAATAACTTAATGGAATATTTCGTTTAAATACCCTTGTGATTAAGTTTTTTCATTTTTGTGTTAATGGTATTATTGAAAAATATTAATTTTGTCTGCTAATTATTTTAAAACATAACCTGTTTACATATGTATTCTAAATTGAGTTATGATTATATATTTTGATTTTAAAATTTATTTAGTTTTCAATTTCATTGATTATAGTAAAAAATAAATAATATTTTAAGTGAAATAACAAAAGTTATATAGGTATTTGAGAGATATAGCAAATAAATGCAAAAATATCCTTGTGCTACAATATCACAAACTATACTTTTTAAAAAAGTCTAGGATGGTGTGGTGGGAGGTTAAGAAGAAAGCTTGTAGAGATAGATTTACATTTGCATTTCAGCATTGTTACTTACAAGCAGTGTGACACTGGAGAAATCAACTAACCTTTTTAAACTTTGGCATTTTCATCCGTAAATGAAGATGATAGAACCCATTTTACAGGATTTTGCAAGATTAAAGCAAGAAACAGTATTTGAAAAGCTTAGCAGAAATGCAGAGAGCATAAAGAATATACAATAAAAGGAAGCAATTTTTATTAAATTCTGTTAGTGTATGAGGACTCAGTAAGTGAATCTAGGAAGAAAGGGAGTAACATTTACTGAGAGCCTACTAACACAGATGCTTCACACATTGTTTAATTTATCCCCACAACAACTCTATGCAATAGGAATAATTACTAACTCTGTTCAATAAATGAGAAAACAAAGTTCAGATAGATAAATATCTCATCCATTGAGTGTGCTTGACTTGAAAATTCATTCTTTTTCCACAATTACTCCATGCAAAGTGGCTCCAATACACCAGCCATCTTTGTGCACAGTTCTTAAAGAGAGTGAAACTGCAGGTGTGTTTACTTGTCCATTGTGCAGGACAAGTGATAGCAGTATGGGTGAATTTGTTATGACTTTCTGTTTTCTATTTCAGAAAGTTCTGTCCTATTAATTTTTGGAGAAATATAATTCCAAAATCTACTTCTCAAATGAAATAAAAAAAGGAAATAGATCATCTTTAAGGCCTTCTAATCAGAGGGCAGCTACATGGCCTAAACTCTGACAATTTTAGGATTTTATATCTTGAGGTAGGGGGGGTTCACATTCTGGGTTTAAAGTTGGTTAATCATCTCAGAGGCAGCAATAGTAGCTACAGACAGACCAAGTTCATTAGCTGTGAAACAATCATCATGTTCCCCACTTGCTAATTTTTGTCCTTTCCAAGTCCTCCTGCACCCCTCCCCGCTGTTGATTCTGTGTTCATCGTCTCATAACCACCCCTTTCTCTTAGCCAGTTTCCTTCTCTTGCTTGCAATTAAGAGTCCTAACTAATTCTCCCATACTACTATCACTCATCTATTTCTATTTCTCTATTCCTGGAGTGTTAGTACAGAATAGTGTTAAAGACCACAAAGTTTGTAGCCAAATTCCAAGGGTTCAAATCCCACATTCACTGATTACTAATTTCTTTATTTGGTATTGACCTCCTAGGGTTGTTACAAAAATTAAAGCAGTTATTATTTGTAAGGTTTTTAAAACCATGTCTAGCACATAATATGATTTATATATAAATTTGCTATTATAATTTATGTTCTTATTCTGAATTGAAGAACTTTTAACAGTAAAATTGTAAATCCAAAGAAACTCATTCATTATTCATTCTTCTGTCTCCCATTTGATTCTTCCAAAATTCCAGACACTTCCCAGATAAAGGACAACTGAAGGCTAAGCACCTGTCTTGCTGAATGATTTATAGGAGAGCAGTGCACCAATCTCACAAATGTGGAATCGCTTTTTGGCAATGACTCAGTCTTACTTGACAATTACATAGTTGAAACAGCATGAATTTGGTACCTCCCCCCCCACGCCATGAGAGCAACATGTACTTTGTACAGCTTATTAGGACATAATTGTAGTAAGCCTTGCTTTCATGAACAAACCTGCCTGATGTCTGTAATTCTTGCTTTGTAGGGCTTCCAGCAGATCATCTCCATCACAGGCAGATTGTTCTGTTCAGGAACATTCAGTGGATTCCACAGCTGTGCACAAATTAAGTTTGTACCCTGCTCTATGCACTGGCTGTCAAGAAAAAGAACAGTCTGACTTTTCCATGACCTTGTTTGGCTTTAATGTTCCCAGACAGAGGGTTACTCAGTACTGTATTTGTGACTTCAGCCTTGAGCCAGATACGTTGTGCCTGTGAGGTGGGCACTGTTGTGTTTTGGGTCACCAGGCCAGCTGTAGCATTGACTTCAAGACCTTCAGAGCATGACTCTTATTTTCTTCCTTTTTCATTCTTTTATAGCTCAGCTTCTACCACCACCTGCTCATTGTAAACAGTGATTCCCCTTGCTTTTATTTGCCTGCTTGCCCATATATATAGTCTTGACTGGTTTTCTTTTAGATCAGACTTTCCCTTCTCTACTATGTTGCTGTTTTATTATTTTTTGCCAGAAGTGTTCTGTCCAGATGTGCTTTGCAGATCAAAATATATCACATGAAAAATAGCATGTTCTAGTAATTCTTTTCAAATAATCATGATCTTTGTTTATAAGGATCTTCACCGAAACTTCCAAATCACATCTCTGGAGTTCTTAAACTAGATTTTAAATGACAATGAACAGACAGAGAAGCAAAATGATGAACGGAGATGCATTTCTTGTATCAAACAAGCAGAGCTGAGTCATCAGTTAAAGCATCCAGTAAAGTGCACAGCACAAAAAAGCACTTCAGCAATATTTGCTGAAAGAAACAGTGACAAAGACTGTGGCTTCTTCTCAGAAACATATTACAGGGTGGTAGAGTCTAAGGCATTCTAGTGTGTATTGTCCTAAATTGTATGTTTTAAATATCATATAATTGCCAGTAATAATAGATACAAGATGCTAATTGCATAAAAATAACCATTGAGGTTGAACAAAGCAAATGATAGACATTTACAATATTTATGAGCAATAGTCTCTGTCTTTATGCTAGAATAACATCGAAAAGGAAAAGGAAAGTTGCAAGGTGAAGTATCATTTGGCTATAAGGAAGTCATTTATCATTTTATTTGAGAATTTAGATTGTCAAAATAAATGAAACGGTCAGTTGATATGACTCCCATCTCTGATGTACAGCATCGATATGTAATGCCTAATTAGGTATTCTCAATGAAATGATTTCTATAAAGTGTATTTTATAGAATGCACAGTGAAATTTTTGCAGCCTCTGTGGATTATTTCAGATTACCCATGGACTTCTTGTTGCAAGCCAAATTTCCAAGGAAGAATCATGAAATGCTGAATGCTTTAGCAAAATGAACTTTGCCCCATGAAAGATGGTGTTACGTATGCTATAAATCTTACAGAGTTACCACATTTGAGAGCGTTTCGGGAGATAACAAAGAAAGTATGCCTTGGGATACAACATTTATCCCTTTTCAAGTAGTGACCTTTATAGTGCATTTTAAGCATGACCACTGCCTTTTGATACTGCTCGGTGTTGCATACAGATACTTTTCCCTGCACTGTATTCTGAACAGGGAGATGTAAGGAATATTCAGTGTTAGCTCATAAACATGGACCATATGGTGTAAAACATGGTGGAATAAATAAAAGTGATCATGGTCACTTTTATTTTTGAAGAGGCTTTTATACAGATTTGTTAAGTCTACTGTGTATAAATTCAAATGTCATATATAAGACTGGTGTATCTTTCAATAACTGGTTTTATATTTTAGATGGTACCCTTTTAAAATATGGCTTTTTCCACTCAAACTCCAAATCACTCTAATACCTAAGTAGGAGATACAAGAAAAAGTGTGAAGAAAGTAACAGAAAAATCTATGTAATACATTCTCAATACGAATTCAATTTCATATATTAAAGCAATTCATTTAAGGAGTGAAAACATTCAGGATACAAAGTTCCACTTATGAACCTAATGAATTTTAGTGACTATATATCCTTGTAAATAAAATCTCAATAAAAGCTAGCATAAACTTTGCTATTCTTTGGTCTAGAGCATTAATATCTAATGACAATAAGGTCAAAGTTGAAGTTCTAGGCATTATTACAAGTCAAATTCCAAGGCAAATTATTCATTTGGTGACATATGGTCCAACTTAAAATTCAACTGTAACTAAGGATTTCAGGGTAAAACTGTCATTCAGAATATGCAAATTACATGTATGTCAAATGATTTCACATCTGTATCCCCTTTCAAAAAATATCTCATTGAATCAAATATTATGGATTCTTTACTAGTATTAATCAAAGATAATATGGGATTTGTAAAATGCAATTATAATATTAAGTCATTATGATTAGATTTTGTATATTTTGAGGGCCAGACAAATTAGCATGCACACATAAATGTGACATTTTACTGTACAGAGAATATAGTATGAAAGCAGGGTGATGAATTTTAAAAAGTCAAAATATCTGAATTCAGATACAGATGGTGTTACTTATTAGATTGATCATTGTGAACGAGGCATTTACTTTGAGACCTTAATCTATACTTCAAAAGTAATATAATATTTCCTACAAGAGAGTATTGTCAGAATTAAATAAGGCAGTATTACCTTTCTTATAATGAATTCCAAGCGATTAAGTTCCCATAAAGTAAGATATTGATATCTTTCATTAGTAAAATGTTAAGTCCTTTTACTCCTTATAATACCCAAAAAAGTTTAAATAAACTCCAAAATTCCCTTGGATTAAACAAAATCTTATTTTACAAAAAGAGTAATTAATCTGATAAGTTCCAGCTAAATAACATTCTAAGGTAGTCTTTACTTTCACTTGTAAAACGTTTTTCTATATACAAGTCTCCAACTCAGACAAATATAGTCTCTGCAAAGTGGAACTCAAAATATTAACAAGCCATTGCAATAAAGAACACAGAGTAAAGGCAATTTGGATGGGATTGCAAGTAAAATCAATGAAGTCGATCCAAATGTAGATCCTGGAGGCAATGGTATAGCTATCATACTTAATCATTTTAATATATCTTTATTGACTCATTGGTCTGTGTTTATTCTGTACTATATTTCTGCCAGAAAGTCCATTTTTTTTAGACCACATAATTATTCTAATATGTAAGTATGAAGAGTTATTTCTTTGTGCTATATTAGCTTGGGACCTAAACTGAATAATGAAGAAAATGCTAATGCATCCATGTCTCAAAAGCAAAACCCAAAATAAAAATATCTCTTTCACTGTTATAGGAATAAAATCTGTATCTCTTACATCAAGAGAGATTTAGTAAAGTCCTCTCCAAGAATACCATTTTATGTCAAGGTCAAACTGGAGGATCATAAGTCTTTATATGTGACTTAGGAAACAGGAAGAAGCAACCAAACCAATCTAAGTGAGGCTTCATTAAGGAACCCCAATCTCATTATGTTATGAGCCCTGATTTAGTCGCTGGTGAGTTTTATAGAACTCAGCTATATTGTTACTTATGTACTCTATTTTCATTAAATCAACACATCTTTCAGATAATAGGGGGAAGCATAAAACAGAGTCCTTATTCTCAAAGAGTTATAATCTAGTTCGATAATAAGCATAGTTAGGAAACATCAAGCCAAATTTATTAGATTAAAAAATGGGAAGAATGATATTGTAATTCAGTGGTTAATCATATCATGAAGTCATTAATGAGTTAAAAAAATTTGAAAGTCTACACTGTGACAGGGAGTCGGTAAAATAAAAACAGCCAGCTGAGAGTATTTAGCTATAGAAACAGATATTTTATAGAGAGACTGGAAGTACATGCTCTGCTATATTGAGATACAAGACATATATCTACATACGATGTTTGAACCTAAAAAACAAACAGAAGAAAATGGGAAGCATTCAGTGAATAAATTTAGTTAAAAAATGGCAAAGAGATGGTAAAATAATGGCAATAGTACCTTCAGTATATTGAATGACTGCATTAAAACTAATGTTTATTGAGTATTCACCATGTGCCAGGCATTATTCTCAGCACTTTCATATGAATTATTTAATCCATTTATAATTTTTAAAGTAGATACTATTTTTAACCCAAATATAATCATTGAGAAAATCAAAATATAAACATGTGAATAAGTTCCTTAATTCAAACACAGTTTATAAGTAGTAAAATAGGGATTTGAATTCAGCAAATTGGATACCAGGGCTCAGAGTCACCTCTACCAGGTATAGTGATTTCCTCACAAGTAAACACAAGGTTTAATAAAGATTCTTATTTTATCAGACTCAAGGTACTTTTTATGAATGGAAAATACTGCCTCATTTATTTATGTTTAGTACCTTTTGTTTACTAATTCATAATCTCTTCCATGTTCTCACAACAGTGACAACAGCCCATATCACAAACTGATTGTAAAATGATGTGCTAACCCTTGTATTATTTCAGATCATCTGTATTTATAAGACATTATTATAGTAAAACTGGAAGAAGTTGAGAGAAGGATGCTGCTGCCAGAGAATATAGAGGAAGGGAGGAGGTAAAAGACTCAGGAAAAAAAAAAAAAAAAAAGACAGAAACATTTGAAATGTGAAATTACCAGAGCATAATTAGTGCTAGAATCTTTAAAAATGTAACAGGGAGCACTATACCTAATTTACTTTATGGTCAATAATTATGATCTATGCTAATCTATGGAAACTATTACACATTTACATGCATATGCATCTATGTCATTGCAAATTGAATAAAAAGGCTTTTCTACTCATCTCTTTTTCTTCTACAGTAACCTCAACATATCATGAGAAAAACAACAGGCATGTTACAGCTGATGCTATTTCAGTGATGATACCCCAAAAGGGGCCACTTACTCAGGAAAGTAACTCCAAAGTCAACAGAAATATATAGCATATAATCAGAGTGCTGGAAGGCTTAGGGTTCACTTATTCTGTCAAGATTTCAGGCATTCTTGGTTAAGGGTTTGATCTCTCTTTCAAGCCACATTGTTGCAGATCTTTCTCAGGGATTGACACTGCCACTTACAGACTTTTCAGAAAGTGTTCCAGTAAACACCATTTGGTATATATAATAGCCTTTTCTTGTCACTAAACACCACCTTCAACTACTTCTCTGTTGTCTTTCAAGGCTTTTTGTTTGCTCTCCCTTCCATCACCAATTAAGAGCTTAAACGGAAAGTAGACAAATAGGAAGAGTTGTAGGAGTTTTTGTTTTTAATAACAACATTTTTTTCAATGTTATATTGTTTATTAGAATCTGAAGTTCATGATGGAAGAAAGTTTACAATTAACTATGACCCACTTACAATTTACTTAGAAACCATGTTTAACCTATGTTTTCAGAGTCACACAAAGTGGTTCATGGAGTATATTCATGGATAACCAATGTAGCAGTGCTTTGAAATTCTTTTTTTGGTTCCATATGAACTTTAAAGCAGTTTTTTCCAATTCTGTGAAGAAACTCATTGGTAGCTTGATGGGGATGGCATTGAATCTATAAATAACCTTGGGGAGTATGGCCATTTTCACGATATTGATTCTTCCTATCCATGAGCATGGTATGTTCTTCCATTTGTTTGTGTCCTCTTTTATTTCACTGAGCAGTGGTTTGTAGTTCTCCTTGAAGAGGTCCTTTACATCCACACCA
>NW_016806758.1:109799-124748 GCF_001698545.2 Rhinopithecus bieti
AAAAAAAAAAAAAAAAAAGAAATTCTTACAGATGATTGGAAATATAGTGTGAAGAATAACTAAAAGTTTATAATAACACATAACGTTTTTATAGAAGCATGAAAACATAACAGGTGCATTGCAAAATCTATTTGCTGTAAGCATATGTGGGAAATCAGACAACAGAGAATGAAAGGGTTTGATTTTCTGAACTGATAATCAGTCAAAAAAGACTAGAGGAGTTTGAATTCTAATATGTCAGCATGAGAAACTCCATAAACCCATTCAGTTTCAGTGGTCTTCATCTTTCCTGCTTGCTGGCTTTAAAGAGCCTGGGCAATCTGGTCAAGGAGGATTCCATAGCACAGTGCAACAGCTTTACTAAGAAACTTCGTTAAACAGGTCCCTGATCCCATGCTTCCTGAGTGGGTGAGACTTCCCAAAAGGGGTTTCCAGAAACCTCATACAGGAGAGTTGTGGCAGGCATCAGATAGGTGCCCCTCTGGATGAAGTTTCTAGAGGAAAGAGCAGGCAGCAATCTTTGCTCTTCTGCAGCCTCCACTTGTAATACCCACACAGATAGAGTCTGGAGTGGACCCTCAGCAAACTGCAGCAGACCTGCAGAAGAGAGGCCTGACTGTTAGAAGAAAAACAAACAGAGAGCAAAAACAACAACACCAACAATAGAGAACCCACAAAACCCCATCCAAAGGTCAACAGCCTCAAAGGTCAAAGGTAGATAAATCCACAAAGATGAGGAAAACCATCACAAAACACTAAAATTCCAAAAGCCAGGATGTCTCTTCTCCTCTAAATGATCACTACACTTCTCTGGCAAGGGCATAGAATGAGACTGAAATTGAGATGGATGAAATGACAGAAGTAGGCTTCAGAAAGTGGGTAATAGCAAACTTCACTGAGCTAAAGGATTATGTTCTAACCCAATACAAAAAAGCTAAGAGCCATAATAAAAGATTACAGGAGATGTTAACTAGAATAACCAGTTTTGAGAGAAACCTAAATGACCCAATGGAGCTGAAAAACACAGCAGGAGAACTTCATGATGCAAACACAACTATCAATAGCTGTATCAAGCAAACAAAAGAGAAAATATCAGAGCTTGAAGACTATCTTGCTGAAATAAGGCAGGCAGACACGATTAGAGAAGAAAGAATTAAAAGGAATGAAGAAAATCTCCAAGAACTGTGGGACTATGTAAAAAGACTGGATCTATGACTGATTGGAGTACCTGAAAGAGATAGAGAGAATGGAACCAAGTTGTAAAACACACTTCACGATATCATCCCAGAGAACTTCTCCAAACTAGCAAGACAGGCCAATATTCAAGTTCAGGAAATCCAGAGTACCCTATTAGATACTCCATGAGAAGATCTACCCCAAGACATATAATTATCAGATACTCATAGGTCAAAATGAAGGAAAAAATGTTAAGTCAGACAGAAATGCCAGGTCACCTACAATGGAAAGCCCATCAGATTAACAACAGACTTCTCCAGAGATCCTGATGTTGCGGGAAGTCAGGGACCCTGAATGGGGGGACCAGCTGGAACCATGGCAGAACATAAATTGTGAAGATTTCATGGACATTTAACACTTCCCTAATAATACTCTTATAATTTCTTATGCCTGTCTTTACTTTAATCTCTTAATCTCGTTATCTTCATAAGCTGAGAATGTACATCACCTCAGGATCACTACTGTACAAATTGATTGTAAAACATGTGTGTTTGAAAAATATGAAAGCTGCGCACCTTGAAAAATAACAGAATAATAGTGATTTTCAGGGAAAAAGGGAAGATAACCATAAGGACTGACTGCCTGCAGGGTTGCACAGAATAGAGCCATATTTTTCTTCTTTCAGAGAGCCTATAAGCAGACGTGCAAGTGAGAGAGATATCACTGAATTCTTTTTCCAGCAAGGAATACCCTGGGGAAGGAATGCATTCCTGGGGGGAGGTCTATAAACGGCCATTCTGGGAGTGTCTGTCTTATGCGGTTGAGATAAGGACTGAAATATGCCCAGGTCTCCTGCAGTACCCTCAGGCTTACTAGAATTGGGAAATTCCAGCCTGGTAAATTTTGGTCCGACTGGTTCTCTGCTCTTGAACCCTGTTTTCTGTTAAGATGCTTATCAAGACAATACATGCACAGTGGGACATAGACCCTTATAAGTCATTCTAGTCTTGCCTTTGCCTTGTGATCTTTATTGCACTTTGAAGTATGTGATCTTTGGGGCCTACTCCCTGTTCGTACACCCCCTTCCCCTTTTAAAATCCCTAATAAAAACTTGCTTGTTATGCGGCTCAGGGGACATCATGCACCTACCAATATGTGATGTCACTCCCAGAGGCCCAGTTGTAAAATTCCTCTCTTTGTACTCTTTCTCTTTATTTCTCAGACTGGCTGACACTTATGGAAAATAGAAAGGACCTACATTGAAATATTGGGGGCTCGTTCCCCTGATACCCTACAAGCCAGAAGAGATTGGGGCCAATATTTAACATTCTTTAAAAAAAAAAAAAAGAATTTCCAATCCAGAATTTTCTATCTGGCCAAACTAGGCTTCATAAACAAAGAAGAAATAAAATCATTTTCAGGCAAGAAAATGCTGAGGAATTTCATCACCACTAGGCCTGCCTTGCAAGTGCTCTTGAAGGAAGCATTAAACATGGAAAGGAAAACCATTACCAGTCACTACAAAAACACACTGAAGTAAACAGACCAATGAGATTATGAAGCAACTACATTAACAAGTCTGAAAAATTCACCAGCCAGCATCATGACAACAAAATCAAATTCATACATAACAATATTAACACTAAATATAAATAGGCTAAATTTCCCAATTAAAAGATAGAATGGCAAGTTGGATAAAGACAAGACTGGCTGCGTACAGTGGCTTATGCCTGTAATCCCAGCACTTTGTGAGGCCAAGGCAGGTGAATCACAAGGTCAGGAGCTTGAGACCAACCTGACCAATATGGTGAAATCCCATCTGTACTAAAAATACAAAAATTAGCCAGGCATGATGGCACATGCCTGTAGTCCCAGCTACACTGGAGGCTGAGTGAGGAGAATCACTTGAATCCAGGAAGTAGAGGTTGCAGTGAGCAAAAATTGCACCACTGCACTTCAGCCTGAGCAACAGAGGGAGACTTCTTCTAAAAAAAAAAAAAAAAAAAAAAAGAAAGAAAGAAAAGAAAAGACTCATTAGTGCGCTGTATTAAACAGACATATTTCATATGCAATGGCACGCATAAGCTTAAAATAAAGGGAGGGGGGAAACTTTACCAAGCAAATGGAAAGCAGAAAAAAGCAGGGGTTGAAATCTTATTTTCTGACAAAATAGACTTTAAGTCAACAAAGATCAAAATGACAAAGAAGGCATTACATAACTGTAAAGGGATCAATTCAACAAGAAGAGCTCACTATCCTAAATATATATTCACCCAATACAAGAAAACCAAGATCCATAAAGCAAGTTCTTAAAGACCTACAAAGAGACTTAGACTCCCATACAATAATAGTGGGAGACTTTAATACCTCACTGTCAGTATTACACAGATCATCAAGGCAGAAATTTAACAAAGATATTCAGGACTTGAACTCAACTCTGGACCATGCGAACCTGATAGATATCTACAGGACTCTCCATGCCAAAACAAGAGAATATACACTTTTCTTGGTGCCACATGGCACTTACCCCAAAATTGATCACGTAAGTAGAAGTAAAACACTCCTCAGCAAATGCAAAAGAACTGAAATCATAACAGTCTCCTCAGACCACAGCACAATCAAATTAGAACTCAAGATGAAAAATCCACTCAAAACCACATAACTACATGGAAATTTAACATCCTACTCATGAATAACTTCTGGGTAAATAATGAAATTGAGGCAGAAATCAAGACATTCTTTGAAACCAATGAGAACAATCAGACAATGTATCACAATCTCTGGGATGCAGCTAAAGCAGTGTTAAGAGGGAAATTTGTAGCACTAAATGCCAGCTTCAAAAAGCTAGAAATATCTAAGATCAACATCCTAACATCATAACTAAAAATACTAGAGGACCAAGAACAAACAAACCCCACAGCTAGCAGAAGACAAGAAATAGCCAAGCACAGAGTGGCACTGAAAGAGATAGAGACATGAAAAACCCTTCTAAAAATCAAATCTAGGAGCTGGTTTTCTGAAAAAAATCAATAAAACAGATATACAACTATCTATCTGTCTATTGTCTTAGTTTATTTTTGTTGCTGTAACAAATTACCACACTTTTGGGAATTTGTAAAAAAAAAAATAGAAATTTATTTCTCACAGTTTTGGATGCTGTGAAATTCAAGATCAAGATGCTAGCAGGTTTGGTATCTGGTGAGGGCCCCGTCTCTGCTTCCAAGATGACTCCTTGTTGCTACATCCTCCAGAGGGAATAAATGCTGTGTCCTCACAAGGTGAAAGGGCAAATGAGGGCTTAAGCTAGTTTTCAAATTATAGTATACATGCCACTTTTAAATTTTTTAAAGCAAACTTCAGCTTATTCAATGCTTTTCTAAATCATGTATCTTTTCTCCTCTCTTAATTATTCTATCAGCCTTATAGCTTATACAACCCTCTGTGTTATTTAAACTATTATCTAAAAATTTATAATGTTCACAAGATACTTTCAGAAGAAAAGAAAACTGTCTGGTAATGTATTTCCCACCTCCTTTGTGGAAAAAAAAATCACCCAGAATATGTAAATTTGGTAGTTTTACTCTTCCATGCTGTTTTACTTGATCTTCTAGGACACTGAAAAGTATCATTTGATAAATTTTGCCAAAAGCTAAAAACTCATTCTGCTCTCAATCTTTGAGATTATAAAATTTGCATGAGGTTTTTGTGGACTTAGCCACATGAATAATCAATTTCATGATGGGAGAGTTTTATTTGCTACTTTTCTGGGGGAAAAATAATTATTTTTATAAAGATTCACTTTGTTTTGGGGGAAAATTAAAGCACTTTGATGGCTACATGCCACTATTTTACAACTCACTGGAGAACTAGAGAAGAATGAATTGATGTTCCCCCAAAATCTATTTTTTTGAATGATTATCTTCATATTTCCTATACATAGCTTTCTGTCTAATTATTTAAAATCATGACACTTTCAAATTTCATTATCCTCAGGAACAGAAATTCATCCAAATGTCCTCTTATTTACTATTGTTACATTTTTTGGAGATGTAATATTTAGGCTTTATTTTCTAATACGATGATAATGATGATGTGATGATGATATGTTAATTAACCACTTTTAAGCTATTCTTTTCATTTTTATTTTCTGGGAATATAAAAATCATTTCTATCAAAACATTCATGTTTGATAAATATAAACAACAACATGCTAAAGACATTGGAATATTACATTATAAGCTATTTAATATCAAATAATATTAAACGATCAATTTCTTTCTTAAAAAAACCCTTAGAAATGTAAAAATCATTAAGAATACTATGGGATGTCTACTAAAATCATAATTAACTTAGCATCTCAAAATTTTGAAACATACTTAAAAATGTTTTCCTCATTGTTTTCCTTTGAAATTACTCATCAGACCATTTGCAGACCCTACAGTGAGAAATACTATGCAATGATATTGTATTAAGTCATTCTTGCATTGCTATAAAGAAATACCTGACACTGAGTAATTCATAAGAAAAGATATTTAATTAGTTCATTGTTCTGCAGGCTGTACAGGAAGCATAGCTCTATCTGCTTCTGGGGAGGCCTCAAGACACTTCTGATCATGGCAGAAAGCAAAGGGGAACAGGCACCTCACATGGCTAGTACAGAAGCAATAGCAAGAGAGTGGGAGGGAAGATGCTACACACTTTTAAACAACCAGATCTCTTATTAACTCAGAGCAAGAGCTCACTTATCACCAAGGAGATGATCTAAACCATTCTGAGGGACCCACCCCCATGATCCAAACACCTTCTACCACATCCCATCTCCAACACTGGTGATTACATCTCAATATGAGATTTAGGCGGGGACAAATATCCAAACAGCATCAGATATAGAGAAAAGAATCAACTTGTATATACATAAGGCTCAAACACTAGAAGAAAACAGATAGAATCAAAACCCAGTCTATATATCAGGTAACTGGGCAGTGACAGCTGGATCAGCATACACACACAGAGATGGCAAATATCAGTGTGAGACTCTGAGGAGCCTTGGCGATTTGAAGACAGATGTTGCCCAAAGGGAATAAGAAAATACAATAGGGCAAATTAGAGAAGCTATTGTTTGATTCAGGTATCTTCTATCAGCAATTCTTTTGAGGATCTGGCCACTTTAATAAAATTTTGTAAGCGTAAAAGATTTGACCTTCTTTTCTGGGCTTCTTATAAAATTTATTTTTGGGGCTCTGCGGACTGGATAAGATTTTTAAAAAGTTCCTGGCCTTTTATCAAGGTTTTTTGTGGTGGGTTATAATCTCCTATACTGGAGCCTGCTATTTCACTGGCTTTGTATGTCCCCACTCACACATTTTACACAAATAACATTTAAGGGCTTTTAAAGACAATGACTCTAACTTTAGCATTAACATGGTTTCCTCTATGAAAATATCTGTAGAGAAACATTAACAAGTGACATTGTTCTGACAAGTGTATTGAATTGAAACTATTAAAGTGCAGTTACATTGTCTATTCAGCACTTCCAAAAATATATTATGAAAAATAAAAGACCTATAAACTGTCCTTCATTAAATAATATAAAGTCCTTGAAGATATTATTGATCTCAGATTTGATAAGCTTTGTTCTAGATTTCAAATGATTTAGGATGAGTAACAACATCTGAATAAATTTAGTGTGATTGCCTCTTAGTCTAACTTCTAGTTTCATGTATAATTGTGATGCATGCTTGCATGTGTGCATGCCTATGATAATTTTCATGATTAAATCTTCTATGTAATTATAACATGATTTGATTATACAGCAACTAGTTACACAAGTCATTTAATGCCCTTGAAAATCTGTTAAATGTATATCATTCTGTTTGTAATTTTGTATAAACTAATAATTGTCTTTAAGTTATATTAATGCTCTAAGCTGGACACCTGTAATGAACTTGCTAATTGATAAAATTCTGAAGACATTCATGGAAAGTAGCACATATTTGTACTGATTTATGAGCAAAACTGATTTTCACTAAAGAAAATATTACTCAAATGACAAAACAGTGTAATAGAAATCTCAAAAATACCCTAACTTATGATTATTATGCTCCCTGACAATATAACTCAGATATAGTTTACAATTTTTCTTTCTTGAAAGATCTGTTAGGAGGACAGAAAGATGTATCATACGTAACTACCTCAAGTTACCAGAGGTAGGTAGGGTTCAGCAACGAAACAGAAGAAACCATATCAGCAAACACAAAGCTAGGTCTTAAATAGAAAAGTAGAATGAATCTATAGGAGAGACAACATTTTACCTATCCCTTCAAGGTGTTTCGGCTGGATGTGATAATTAAATTGACATGAGAAAGAAGAACAGGAGAAAAGCATACAAATTTATTTAAAGTAAATTTTATGTTACATAGGGATCTTCCTCAAGTAAATGAAGAAACAAAGATGCAGTTAGAGTTGAAAACTTATCTGCTAAATTGGAGAAATAGTAGTAAACTATGAAAATGTGACAAGGCAAAAGGGATTTGGCTAGGATAATTAATTGAGTGTAGAAGTGGCAAGAAAGATATGGCTTAGTTTAATAAGGTTTGTACAGATTTCCCTCAGCCCCAACTTCATGTCCTGGAAGATGAAAATGATACTTTCCTTCTGGTAGAAAGAAGACATTTTCACATGGGAATTACATCTCCTGCTTTTAAGAAATAGCTCAAAGGTCATAGTGATCTTCTTGTAACTGCTCGTTTTCAAGTACCTTTAACTCAAAATAGTCCATATGCCAGAGTGGCATATGATGGGGTGACATATATTTAATTCTTTCAGATACTTTTAATATACAATAGAAAGAAAAAGGGAGCCCATGGTAGTGCCATCCTGTTACTCCTAATAAAATATATCTACTTTCTTTTATTCTGGAGATTTTCATTCTCAGGATTGGCATTCTTAGGATTCTGCTATTCAATCTATTTTAATTTTCTTTTCATGTTCGGTATCTTCTACAATGCTGACCATTCTTTTAAAATAATCTTTATATCTTTGTCTCTTAATTGTAACTCCTAACCCAAGTGAGAAACTTATTAGCACTAACAATCACCATTCAATACAAAACCTAGGATAGAACTAATGTTCAGCACTCACATTTGGAGTAATCTCAAAGATTAGAAACTTTCATTTCTCTTCTAACCTCCAGATGCATGTCCTTGGTTAGAGTGATCCATAGGCCAATAAACTGTGGCCAGTGAAGCATAGTTGTATGATGCAAAATGAGAACAACTTTTCTTAGGTGTCAACAACTGCAGCCACTTTTTTCAAAAGGAAATTAGGAGTGCAGCAGACACAAGAGTCTCTTCAATCTTTTCCTCCACACAAACAACACTTGCCTATAATTGTTCCTCTCCATACTCATGCTCTTTCTTGTTTATTCATTCAAAAAAATATATTGAGCAGTGTCTATTTGCCAACACTGAGTTGACTACTGGAGCTATAGTACTAAAGAGTAATGATTCATTCCTTATCCTCATTAAGCTTACATTCTAGCTGGAAGAATTGATAAATATATAATAACATAGTAGACTACTGGCTTACATTTATCCTACATTTTATAAAGTAGATATACATAATGTTAGGTTGGTATTAAAAAGAAGGATTACAAGGTGTGTGAAAAAATATGTTTCTATTGAAGAAATTTTTAAGGTGAGTTCTGAAGAGTGAATAGGGCTTAGGTAGTAACATTTTTTAAAAGAACCAGATAGGAGCAAAGGCCCTATATAAGAAAAAACAGTTGAGATACAAAAATCATGGGACATAAAAGATGATGAAGAGAGATAGAGTGCACAAAATGTATGTTTGTGTGCTTCGAACAAAGTTAGCATACAAGGTGCTGAGATGAAAGATGCTAGGTAATCAAAAGTCAGAATGCTTGGACCCATTTAGAACTTGTTAATGCTAAGGTTGGATGTCTTTGAAACCAACAGTAAGCCTTGATAGAACTTCAAATAGGGAAGAGACTTGAACACATGTATACTTTTCAGAAATCACAATGAGAAAATTAAGCATTCATACATTATTATTACTAATAAACAGTTTGTATTCAAATTGTTGTAATATTTTTTCAGAGATTTTATTTTTGATTATTATCTAACCCAGGAACAGACATTGTTCTTACTAGCCATCTTTTTTTTTTTTGAGATGGAGTCTTGCTCTGTCGCAGGGGCTGGAGTGCAGTGGCCGGATCTCAGCTCACCGCAAGCTCCGCCTCCCGGGTTTACGCCATTCTCCCGCCTCAGCCTCCCGAGTAGCTGGGACTACAGGCGCCCGCCACCTCGCCCTGCTAGCTTTTTTGTATTTTCAGTAGAGACGGGGTTTCACCGTGTTAGCCAGGATGGTCTCAAACTCCTGACCTCGTGATCCGCCCGTCTCGGCCTCCCAAAGTGCTGGGATTACAGGCTTGAGCCACCACGCGCGGCCCATATCTTTATATTATCTTTTAATTTGGAACAATTCCTCAGAATTTCTTCCTTTGCCAATGGTATTTTTGAAAAGCACAGACATTTCTTAGAATGTCCTTCAATTTTGGTTTGCTTCATGTTTTCTCATGCTTGGATTTAGGCAGTGAGTTTTTGACAAAATTGTTGTTTCCTTCTTAGTGTTTTATTTCAAGAGACACATGGTGGTAGGCTCTCTGGGTATTGGATGATGATGATTATTTGGTTATTTAAACTATGAGAAGAGTAAAAAATGTCTATAAATAAAAATTATTTTAAAACTTAATATATTCCTTTATATTTGTTCACAGACTTACCATTTAACTCCTTTCTGTAGATCTATCTTTTCATTCTAAGGAATATTGTAATGCTTTCTTTACAGTACAGATCAGCTGGTGACTAATTCACTTAGTTTATGTCAGTTGAAATTATCTTTTTCTTGCTCATGTTTATGAAATATAATAATGCTGGACAGAAAATTATAGGTTGACAGATCTTTGGATTTCTTTTGACACTTTAAAGATGCACTTATATCATGCTGTGGCCTACATGGTTACTGATGAGTCAGCTCTCAGTGTGTCATTATTCCTCTCTATGTATATTGCTTCTCTGGTTGCTTTCTAGGTTTTTTTTTTTTATTTTTAACTATAATATGTGTGTGTGTTATCTTTTTTCCTGCATATTGTTGTATTTATCTTGTTTGAGGTTTGCTAAAATTCTTGAACCCTTAAGTGTATATGGGGAGGAAGGAGGAGTGTGTAAATCAAATTTGAGAAAACTTCCCACATTATTTCTTCAAATATTTGTTTCTGACCTAATATTTTTTATTTTACTTCAGTTACAGCTGTAAGTATAACTACATACAATAGCTAGGGGATTTTTTCCTCCTAATTACGGAGACTCTTTATCTTTTCAAAAAATGTATCTGCATTTCAGATTGGTAATTTTTATTGAACGGTCTTCAAGTTACCTAGTCCTTTCTTCTGCCATTTCAGATTTTCTCTAAAGTCTAGCTAGCAATCTTTTAAATTTTAGATATTGTACTTTTTAAATCTAAAACTCTATCATTATGTTTTCAAAATATGAGCTAAGTTTTTGTTTCTATTGAATGATTTTCTTTTGATGACAGGCTACTTTTCTGGTTACTGCAAATAATTGCTATTTTATTATTTTATTCTGGACAATGCTTTAATACATCCTAGGACATGTGGAATCTTCTATCTTCCTCTGAAGAACGTTGTTTTTGCTGATGCCATCCTCTCAGTGAGCAGTTAACTTGGCTGGACTCAAACTTTATACTCTGTCCCCCCTAGATGTTACTTGCTACCAGGCTCCTAGGAGTTTTTCTATGAATGTATTTTGGGATTGTCCTCGTATTTAGTTGGAGGATTATCCAAGTATTTAGCTGGAGAATATACATAGCTTAGGAGGCTGCCCACTCTATGGCTCCTTTCTTTTTGCATTCTGTCTCTTTCTAGATTCTCCAGAAACCCCAAACTCTGTTGTCTGACTACTTGAGCCACAGTCCCTGATGGGTATTAGTTGAATTCTAGTACCCCTGCTTGTCCTAGCACTCCACTTGCTCTTTTGACTTGAGTTCTAGCAAAGAACTTGTTTTAGGGTGTGTTCCAATGTAAAATGTCAATAAACAGGTATCTTATTGAGTGCAGGTACTTCTTTCAGTGGTTGGTTGCTTTCAGCATTTTTCCTGCTTTTGAAAGTCCACCACTTTTAAAGTCATTTTTAATATTTTGTTTATAGTTTTTGTCATACTTATCTGCAAGTAAGTCTGATGCAAGCTGTTCTACAATTGTAGCAGAACTGCAGATTTAAACCTTCAAAAAATCCCATCTAACTGTGATGTGGTAGATTTCAAAGGGGACTGTTAGTCAATACTGAAAGATGTTAGGAGACTACTGAAATAATCAATAAGAGAAGTGTCAGTAGCTTGGCCTAAAATTGTAGAATGCATAATAAGAAGTAGACAGAATTCAAATATGTTTATTACACATTATTTACAAGATTATTTCCCTCACATACATAAATGAATTGATTCAGTTAGCATTTGCAGAAATGAAAGGACTAGACACATTCTATAAAGAAAGTCCTAGTTTTTGCAAAGTTTTAATCTTTGAAGAAAATATGTTACCTAAGATCTATAATGGTATAAAATTTTAATATGCAACACTGTGTCCTATCCCACTCCAAAACAGAGAAAATAGATCATTGCCAACTGAACTTTAAGATGACATTGATTTTAAGTTGCATACCAACTTTAGAGGTATTAAAACCTGTGGGGAGAAAAATGTCTCCTGGAATCAAGAAAATCCTGTATTTTACACAATCTATTCTATAAAGGTTCGTGAAGACATTAACTTTTCTTTTTTCCTAACAGAACTTTAGTTTTGTTCCAAAAACTTAAATTATGCATCCATATGACTCAGGAAAAGCTGATGTTGTTCATTTTATGTTAACTATGGTGATTTAATTTCTCTTTCCAGGGAATGAGGCTTAATCTAGTGAATGTAAAACATTTCTCTGGAAACGCCTACTGATTTGGGGAATGGCTTGTACTAAACTGAACCAATAAACTTAAACGGAGACTAGTTTTTGATTGGCGGAGGAGTGTCACATCAGTTGAATATGAGCTAGGAATTATATTGCTCCAGTTGTAGCTAGTTAGCCATTTTGCAACCAGAAGGAAAACTGTTCTGAGGATCAAGTAAACACACATAGACAGGCAGAGCACAGAGAATCACAAAGAAATGGAGTCAGTATCCTGACCATACCAATACCTGAAGACCACCAGACTGCTGGGTTTATTGACAGTATGTTTCTTTATTTTTAAGCCAGTTTAACTTAGAATTTTAATTATTGGCATCTGAAAGCACCCTAGCACATATACCATCGAAGTCAAAACCCAACACCTCTATGTTCCTGAATCATTGGTTTCTGAAATGTTTAACTGATACAGTATCTTTTCTCTTAGTTTATCATTTCAGAAGTTGAATCTGTCCTTTGCTTTCCTACTAACTATACCCAAACCTCATCCCAAATTTGCTGCTGCCACTCTCCATTCTCCAACTAACTTTCTGTGACTGTAGCTGATTTATTGTCTTCTTCTGTTTTTCTCATTGTTGACAATTTACTACTACTGTTCCTGGGTCTTGGTCTAGACAGGATTGTTCCACTGAAGTTATTGTTTATATACTGACCATATATCATATTAATTATAAAAGATAAAAACCAGTTGAAGAATGATAGTGTGTTCCCATAGTTCCTTTTCTTTCTCTAGGGCTAGGTCCAGCAATTTAATATTCTCTGTGAGAAGAGTACCTTCAGATAATCTTTTCAGGACCTTCAGAAAACATTTATCAATATTAAAACTTCTTTGTCAAAGCTCTATTCCCTTTACTTACTCCACAATAGCATTTATTTCCGACTTCATTTCATTATTCACCTAAAAGTCACTCAGGAGCAGGTTATTTAGTTTTTATGTAATTGTATGGTTTTGAGTGGATTTCTTAGTCTTGATTTTGAATTTGATTGTGCTGTGGTCCAAGAGACTGTTATGATTTCAATTCTTTTGCATTTGCTGAGGAGTGTTTTCTTCTGTTTATGCACTTGACTTTAGAGTAAGTGCCATGTAGCAATCAGAAAAATGTATATTCTTTTGTTTTGGGGTGGAGAATTCTGTAGATCTATGAGGTCCATTTGATTCACTTCTGGGTTCAAGTATTAAATATCTTTGCCAATTTTCTCTCTTGATTTTTCTAATATTGTCAGTGGGGAGTGAAAGCCTCCCATTATTATTGTGTGGGAGTCTAAGTGTATTTGAAGATTTGTAAGAACTTGCCTTATGAATCTGTGTACTCCTGTACTGGGTGTGCCTTCTTTGTCTTTGTTGGTTTAAACTTTATTTTGTCAGAAACTAGGATTGGAACCTCTTCTTTTTCCCTGTTTTTCATTTACTTGGTAGATCTTCCTCCATTGTTTTATTTTGAGCCTATGTGTGTCATTCCATGTGAGATAGGTCTCTTGAAGACAGCATACTAATTGGTCTTGGTTCTTTATCCAGCTAGCCATTTGGTCTTTTATTTGGGGTTATTTACCCATTTACATTTAAGGTTAGTATTAATATGTGAAAATTTGATCCTGTCATTGTGATGTTAGCTGATTATTTTACAGGCTTGTTTATGTGGTTGCTTTATAGTGTCACTGGTCTGTGTACTTCAGTGTGTTTTTGTAGTAGCTGGTAATGGTCTTGTCTTTTCATTTTAGTGCTTCCTTCAGAAACTCTTGCAAGGCAGGTCTGGTGGTAACAAATTCCCTCAGAATTTGCTTTTCTGAAAGAATCTTTTTTCCCCTTCACTTGTAAAACTTAGTTTGGCCAGATACAAAATTTCAGGTTTGAACTTCCTTTCTTTAATAATATTGAATATTGACACCCACTCTCTTTGGGATTGTAGGGTTCAGCAGAGAAGTGCACTGTTAGTCTGATGAACTTGCTTTTGTAGGTGACTTGGCCTTTATCTCTAGCTGCCTTTATCATTCTTTCATTTTGAACTTGTAGAATGATAATTATATGTCTTGGGGATGATATTCTCATGGAGTATTTTACTGGGGTTCTCTGCATTTCCTGAATTTGAATGTTGGCCTGTCTAGCTAGGTTGGGGAAGTTCTAATGGATGATATACAGAATATGTTTCCCAGGTTGCTTCTATTCTCCCTGTCTCTTTCAAGTACACCAATCAGTCAAAGATTTGGCCTCTTTACATAATCCCATGTTTCTCTCAGAGGTTTTCATTCCTTTTTCTTTGTTCTTGTCTACCTGTCTTACTTTAGAAAGCCAGTCTGTGAGTACTGATATTCTTACCTCCGCTTGACCTATTCTGCTGTTAATACTTGTGATTGCATTGTGAGGTTCTTGTAATATTTTTGTCAGGTCTATCAGGTCAACTACATTATTCTCTATGCCATCTATTTTGTCTGTCGTCTTCTGCAATGTTTTATCATGAATTTTAGCTTCCTTGCATTCCATTACAATGTACTTCTTTATCTCAGTGAATTTTCTTCCTATTCATATTCTGAATTCTACTTCTGTCATTTTAGCCATCTCAGCCTCAGCCTGGTTCTGAACCTTTGCTGGAGAGGTGATGTGGTCATATGGAGGAAAGAGGATACACTGGCTTTTGAGTTTTCAGTTTCCTTGAGCTGATTCTTTCTCATCCTTATGGGCTTACTCATCTTCAGTCTTTGAGGTTTCTGACCTTTGGATTTTTTTTTT